>NC_040084.1:92348492-92651523 GCF_003369695.1 Bos indicus x Bos taurus | reverse complement strand
TCACAGATGGTGCTAGTGGTTAAAAAAAAAAAAAAAAAAAGCACCTGCCAATGCAGGAGACATAAGGGACACGGGTTCGATCCTTGGGTCAGGAAGATCCTCTGGAGGAGAAAATGGCAACTCACTCCAATATTCTTGCCTGGAGAATCCCATGGACAGAGGAACCTGGCGGGCTACAGCCCATAGGGTCACAAGGAGTCAGACACGACTGAAGCAATTTAGCATGCACTCAAGAATAAAATAATCACTGCAGTAAGGAATTTCACTACCAAAAATCTCAATTTGATTTTCTATAGATAGAGCTGAATATTGGTTTGTGCAGAAACTCACTGCTCTTCACCCTCAGGGGTACTTAGAGGTCTAGGATCACCCCAAATAAGTGGATCTGTGGCTCTGTTTCTGGGTGTTCCCCAGACCCAGCCCTGATCATAGATTAACAGAGAGAGATGTGAGTTTTCTTCCTACATGACGAGGACACCCATAAACAGATTTACACCAACCCGAGGTTTGAACTCAGAGAAAACAGTTTTCTATTTCATGACTCTGTTGGCTTGACAGGAGATAAGAACCAGCTTTTACTCAAAGGTTTAATGTAATGGATTATGAGTAATTAATTTTAAATCATTGGAACTAGAAATTCTCATTCTTAGGTGTGTGAAGACCAATCTAGACTGACTGTGGCAAATGAGGTTCCATTTAAGCTCTGGGCGATATCCAGTTTTTGTAACTTGTGCTGATCCTGCTGATGTCATATAGTGACTTTTGGCCACCATCATGTTCTCTCTGAATATCAGTTCAGAAACAAAGAACAAAGCTTTAACTTGATTGTAGTATTTTCTTTTTAACATAAAACTTTTTAAAAAAGCATAGGTATTAAGTATTAGATGAGAAATGCTGGGCTGGAGGAAGCACAAGCTGGGATCAAGATTGCTGGGAGAAATATCAATAACCTCAGATATGCAGATAACACCACCCTTATGGCAGAAAGTGAAGAAGAACTAAAGAGCCTCTTGATGAAAGTGAAAGAGGAGAGTGAAAAAGTTGGCTTAAAGCTCAACATTCAGAAAACTAAGATCATGGCATCCGGTTCCATCACTTCATGGCAAATAGATGGGGAAACACTGGACACAGTGGCTGACTTTATTTTTAGGGGATCCAAAATCACGGCAGATGGTGACTGCAGCCATGAAATTAAAAGATGCTTACTCCTTGGAAGGAAAGTTATGACCAACCTAGACAGCATATTAAAAAGCAGAGACATTACTTTTCCAACAAAGGTCCGTCTAGTCAAGGCTATGGCTTTTCCATTGGTCATGTATGGATGTGAGAGTTGGACTATAAAGAAGGCTGAGCGCTGAAGAATTGATGCTTTTGAACTGTGGTGTTGGAGAAGACTCTTGAGAGTCCCTTGGACTGCAAGGAGATCCAACCAGTCCATCCTTAAGGAGATCAGTCCTGGGTGTTCATTGGAGGGACTGATGTTGAAGCTGAAACTCCAATACTTTGGCCACCTGATGCAAAGAACTGACTCATTTGAAAAGACCCTGATGCTGGGAAAGATTGAGGGCAGGAGGAGAAGGGGACAACAGAGGATGAGATGGTTGGATGGCATCACCGACTCAATGGACATGGGTTTGGGTGGACTCTGGGAGTTGGTGATGGACAGGGAGGCCTGGCATGCTGCAGTTCACGGGGTCGCAAAGAGTCGGAAACGAGTGAGCGACTGAAATGAACTGATTAAATATTAGAAGAAAATATGGTATTAACTGTTTTATATCTGGGAACTTCTCTTGAAATTGTGTACAACAATATGAACTGGTAAACACAAATATTAACTATTAATTACTAATATTCAAAAGCATTTCTGTTTTACATTCTCAAATTTCAGATTTAAGTTTTAAAAAACCAAATGGCCATCATGCCTGCAACTAAAGCTCTCGATTAATACAGTACTAGAATATGTCCACTGAAGTCTTCAGTAAATGCCTTGAGATATGCAAAAAGTCACATATTAAAAAAATCATTTGATTTTTCAGAGAATTACTTTTAAGACCTTCTCAGATTCAGAGAGATTAGATTACTGCAGTCGGTGGATCGCCTTTGGTTTAATTTGTACATTTACTCCTAACACGTTTACTCAACAGGCTGGTTCATTCATAGAGTTACATCTTTGACCCATGCCTGTGGTCCATAACCTCTTCCTTATCACAAATTCCTATTACTCACGATGAGATTGTATAAATACTTACAACACTAAAGCAAATTTTTCAATAGACCCTAGTCCATAGTCTAGGCTCTCTCTCCAGATGCTTATGAATAGAGCTCCAGGACATCCCCTGTCCATGAGGATACAGCTGGCATCCTCCATGGCCTGGCTGGAAAGGTCCTGCGCTTCTGTCTACTACTTATTTAATGCAAAGCTGCATAGCAAAGAGACTCAGAGCAAGAACTCTGGAGGAGCTTCCCAGTTTCCTCACTGGTACAATAGTCATAGGGGCTTGCCAGGAGGCGGTAACTGTAAAGAAGCTGCCTGCCAATGTGGGCAGACATAAGGGACACGGGTTCAATCCTTGGGTCGGGAAGATCCCGTGGAGGAGGACATGGCAACCCACTCCAGTCTTCTTGCCTGGAGAATCCCATGGACAGAGGAGCCTGGCAGGCTATGGTCCATGGGGTTGCAAAGAGTCAGACACAACTGAAGTGACTTACCACAGTAGCCTGTAATACAGAACCTACCTGGGAGTATTGTTTCAAGGATTAAATGAGTTAACAGAATCAGAAGCTTTAGAGTGGTGTCTGGCAAACAGAAAGTATTTTATAAGTTTTCGCTACTATAATTATCTTCTAGCGGTAAAGGACCTACAATTCCAGATTGTATTCGCTCAGAAGCATCACATGTAATGACGAAGGGCAAGAATGCTGGAGCTAGCCTGTGTTGATTCAAATACTACTTCCCCCTTTATGAGCTTTGTGGCCTTGGGGAAGTTACTCAACCTCTGTGTGCCTCAGTTTCCCCTTCTGTTACACGATACTACCTTCAATATCTGCCTTCCAAATTGCTATAAAGATTAAATGAGTTGTTATACCCAAAATATATAACAAACTTGAGAAAATATTACTTATTATCACTAGAAACATTAGCAGTAGCTCTACTATTACTATTGTTAACTTTGAATAATGCTTCCGTTCTCATTCAAACTCTTTATTTTCTAGGGCAGCCTCCACTGACCACGTCCACATTTCTTATCTACTGTGTCTCCTTGTGCTTCTACATTTCTAAGATCCTTTGATAAGAATCTCTCTCATGATGCTCCAGGAAGGCAAGGGGCAGGGCCAGTCTTCGCTCCCCATTTTTTCCCATACTCTTAGATCATGGCACATGATCAGGCCTCAATAAGTCTTTGTGTCATGAGTGAATAAATTGTACCAACAGGTCTAATTTCTGTGATTGGTCTTGCTAAACTCAGACACAGATCTTGTAAGATATGTGGAGTGGTACTAACCAGGGCTTGGGGGTTATGAATTCTGAATTTGTTCTGGGCTTGAAAGTTTCACTGGGCATTATTTTCCTAACATGGTTGATCTTGGTGCATTAAAGGCCCTGAACCAGCCATAACTAATGGCTTCTGTGCTTAGCTCAAAGAACATGAATCTTCCTAGGAAAGCAGGACTCCCAGCACCCCCACGGCTGCATCTTTTCCCCTCATGCTATAGATTCAGGTCACTTGAGGATCCAGCATCCAGGATCCATCCATCCTATCTCATTACCTAGCTGTGTGAGCTCTCACCGCTCCCGAGGGCTGCCCTGGTCTTAAGATCTCACTGCAGCCAGCAGATGAGAAAATCCAGCTTAATTGAAATTGTAAACCTTGTCAGATTCAAATAACAGGGCTTAGGCAGAAATGTGAGCTTCTCTCCACCCGGCCAAAGAAACCAAAGTGAAATCATTAAGCTAAAAGTACTTTTTGTTTGTTTGTTTGTTTTTTAAAAAATAAAACCACAATAGAGGGGAAGGGGAACAAAATGCATATTGAAATTTTGTTCATCAGAGAACCAAGGAGAACAGGCATCTCATTTTCACAAGCATCCAAAGTGCAGTCGGCATAAAATCATACAGTTAAATTACAGAATACCAACACTTTAAATCCTGCATACATACATACAAACAAGATGCTTAAGAAATAAATGTAACCTTGTTCAAATTGTCGGTGCTTCCCTCCAGAATAAATTTAACAATTTAGTCCTTAAAACCTCGTCAGAGTTTCTATAAAAGTATAAGCAATTTTAGTCTCAATTGTCAGGTGCTAAATATATCAACTATATTTAAAATGTCTATATTTTAAACATTAAAGTGTTTCTTACTCTCACAAATCAAATAAATGTGAAATTATAGCTCAAAACAGGCTATTTTGAGCCCATTGGTCATGCTTGTGTTGTTTGGCCAGATTTAACATCTCTGACATAACCATTTCTAAAGCTAAGTTTAAAAAAAAATTTCCAGAAAACTTGAAATTATCTGCAACAATCTGGCCAATTGAGCACACAAACTTGTTTTTGTCCAATTTTTTTCTGGGTTGTTTTATATTTTTTCCCCACAAATGTTTACTCTTGCTTCACTTCAACACAAGATTTTGCCATCATCCACTCTGTGTGTGTGTGTGTGTGTGTGTAAGTTTCTTCAGTTGTGTCCAACTCTGCGACCCTATGGACTCCAGAGGACCAGGCTCCTCTGTCCATGGGATTCTCCAGGCAAGAATACTGGAGTGGGTTGCAGTGCCCTCCTCCAGGGAATCTTCCTGACCCAGGGATCGAACCCACGTCTCTTATGTCTCCCTGCACTGGCAGGCAGGTTCTTCACCAGCAACGCCGCCTAAAGTATGGGTAATGATCTACCTTAATACACCAGGAGAAATAACCTGAGAACAGTATGATGAATAGCAAAGTTCAAACCTCTTACAACTCCTCTTCTCAATAATAATTAATTGAAATAGTTTAAACAGGCACTGACATAGGAAAGGAAATGAATTTTGGAGTGTTAAAAACATAGACTATTGACTTGGGAGACCATAATGGCCCTTTCATTATCTTCAGGGACTATTGTATGAAAACACTTTTGGAGAGCTTTTCTAAATGAATATTATTGACCTGATAGACCACAATAGTTCCAAACAGGGCATGAGTAGCCATCTTCAAGCGAGTGTTTCTATTATTTAAAACCATTATTGGCATTTGTGCAAAAATCTCTTTCAACTTGAGTGCATAGTCTGCATGAGAAGTAGCCCAGTTACACCCATTTAGAAAAAAGATCAACTTACTCTTCTTTACCTCCTCAAGGCAATGCAGCTATAGACACTAATAAATTTCTCTCTCATTAAATTGAATCGAACGCTTTGATTCCTCTGACTTAAGTCATCTTTTAACAGAATCAAATGCCAAAAATAATGTAAAATAGGCTTTTTTGAATAAGAAAATTAAATTCATCTACACACTAATTTGTTGAGTGGTTAGGTTCGGTCTCTGTGGTAGCAGATTACATCTGCCACCAATGACTTAGAGCTTAAGGAGATGTAGGTCATTTTAGTGCTGTCTAATCCTGACCATGGCTATATGGATGAAATCATCCTAGGCTCATGTTTTATCTGTGAGAAGTCCACTCCCCTTAAGTGTCAGAGCAGCTCAGAGATATACTGCTGGCTCCTACTGAGTAGTAAGTAAGTGGGAACTGTGTGGACTCATAGTTTCTGACAAGTCTGGAGTGCTGGCAGCTAAAAAAATAGAATGCTGAAAAGGACATGTTGGCCTCTGTCATTCAAAAGTATTCTGATCTGAAGATCTAGCGTGTGCTTACTTGACTGTAATCTCCCCAGATTTAGCCTTTGTGTCTTCATTAAAATGGATGCTTGGACTGCAAGCATCAGAAATGAATTTTGGCTAACTCAAGGGGAGAAATGAAGTCACTGGAAAAATAATGTACTAGCAGAAAGGACAAAAGACAAGGCAGAGAGAACAGGTTTGCTAATAAGCAGAAAACAAGAAAGCCCTGGAAGGTTTCAGAGACAGGAAATATGAAAGACTGTCTGCTCTTTTTTTCCCCCTGTCACCAACACCAGAATGAAGCAACCTGTTGCAACCAAATTTCTGTTGATATGTTACTCTCCTCAAAGTTTATCATTCCAGGAAAGAGCGTGTAAGTGGCCAAGGTTAGGGCACATGTGAGCATATTGGATTTTTCAGGATATTGAAAGGAAAAACATGAAGAAAAGATCCTCCATGGAGCCTTTCAGCTTTTGCAGTGTGCTAATATTCTTCCTTTCTTTTTAAAATAATGATGGTAAAATGAGAACTGGCATTTATTGGTAATGATATTATTACAAGTATACTTATGGAGAATCACATCTTTAAAAACTTTCTATTTCCTTATTGCCGAAATGTCTTAAGTCATCTTTTCATCCTGATTGTGATACATAGGTATAAGAAAAACAGAAGGTATAAAAACAAGGATGCTTTTAAAATTTCTAGAAGACTCTTATCAAGTCTCTAATATTTCCATTATCCTCTCCTCAGTCTCAATACAATTTGCTTTACTTCCTATAACACTGTTAAAAAATAAATAAGAATGTATTTCCTATTACTTTCATAATGATTATCAATGACAACGTAAAGTTTCTATTGTATTTTTAATTAAATATATGATGATTCAACTGGAAAAAAAAAAAAAAAAAACAAGGATGCTTTGATTTACCACCCAACCAATGTTTCAAACAGCAAAGGGAAGTTAATGTCCCCCAGAGAAATCAGGTGGCTCTTAGAAGGGGGGATGGTTGTTGGGTGGCCAGAAATGTCCACACACAGTAGACACTTGATAACTACTTCCTGAAAAAAATGAGAGAATGAATGAGCAGATGAGAGATTGAATGTATGGTTACGAAAAAGATGTGTAATTCTTATTTCCTTCTATTCCTTTCCAATGTAAGTCAGATAATAACAATGACAGACACAGCAGAAATACAGTTATGTCTTATTTGGTTCTAACAGTTTTCAGTAAATTATGCCAAGAAAATGCTATCTTCTAAAATACTTTCATTATGAAATCAGGGGAAATGGACAGATTATGATACTGATTCCTAGATACGTTAAAAATGAAACAGATTTATAATAATAATATATTTTTTAAAAGACTATAACTTTTGTTTTAAATGTTAATAATATCACTCACAACATTAGAAATTATATTTCCCATCACGTTCAAATAAAGTAAGCTAATATTCTTCAATTCTTTTTTAAATAATCATGGCAAAATGAGAACTGGTATTTATTGGTAATGTTTTTATTAAAATTATACTTATGGAGAATCACATCTTTTAAAATCTTTATATTTCCTTATTACTGAAATGTCTTAAGTTTCTCATCCTGATTGTGATAACAGGTACAAGAGTTATAGAAGGAAAGAAATGGCGCCTACATATCAGAAAGAACTAGCAATTTTTCTTAAATCACTGCCCAACAAGTGAGGTGCAATGTAAGTATTTAGAATGTGCAATATCAGAAAGAAAATTTTCATCTTAATATGTGAGGTACTTGTGCACCAATTTAATAAACTTTCTACTGTGCGCTAAAGACTTGTTCAGGAAAGCAGACGTAAGTTAAGACACAAAAGAAAGAAAAAGGAAGAGAGATGTGATAGAAAAACTGACAATACTCAATGGGAAACAAATGAACTGAACATAGAGAGAATATCAGAATTTTCCTGACCACCCACCACATCGCCACAGGGAACACCATATAAGTTGGTACAGTTCCATATACTTCAAGATCGTATTCTTCTGGGATTGTTTGTGTCTCTTTCAGTGTGATGAAATTCTACTTTTGCTGTAGGCTTTCACTGTGCTCCCGGATAAAGAGATTGGATATTACTGTCCACACAGTTACTCAGTCATCTTAGATGTCGCTGTGTCCCCACTCCTCGGCACTCTGTTACTGATTTGGCTTGGTTTTCATGTTCCCGCCATCCCTCCACAGCTCCTGTCCCCTAAAGCTCTCCCTGCTCTGCTCCATTATTTCCTTGTTTTCAGTTTTGTTCTGTCAAGTTTATTCTCAAATACAATATGGCTTATTTCATTTTTCTGCTTTAAACACATCAGCGGGCTTCCAGTGCCCTTAGGGTCAGGCCCAAATTGTCTACATGCCAAAGGCATGCCTCTTCTCTACTGTCCCCACCTTCAAAGCCTACTTCATGCTCAGGATCCACTGATGCCCTTTCCACAGCCCCCAACACTTGTTCTTCACACTGGTTCCTATGAGTGCTTTCTCTGTTGATTTTTCTTACGAGATGGAAATGGGTTCCAATAGATTCTGTGATAAGACAAGAAAAAGAAATTTGTCAAATTCTTTGGATTCAAGGAATTTGAATACAAGGTGAGTTCAATCACTTATTTGGCATACACTGTTGGAATTGATTTGAGGATTGCAAAGTCCCCGCTTCCGGGTGTTCAATGAGGTGCTACTGATTTCCTTAAATCCCAGAACTTAAATTAACATGAATTATCAGTGGGGCCAACATACCACCTACTTGTGGCATTTTGTTTATGTAGCAAGTTAAATCAGCAATTGAGCAATGATCTTCAATGTTGGGGGGTGTTGATAAAGGAGTGGGCAAGGTAAGACCATTATGTTAAAGAGGTTAAATCTCATTTATGGTATTACTTTGGAAGCATATGACTCTAGACTACCTCATTCTGTAAATCTTCTAATTCTATCTGCAAGTGAGATGTAGGAAATAAAAGAAGTAAAATACCTAGATTCCACCAAGCAAAAGCTTTTAATATTTTGGCACTATAAGAAGCGTTTCTATATTTGCACAAAATGACCATCTGTTTATTCCCACCCATTTATAGATGTTATGATGGTAAAGTTTAAGAAAGCAATCATTTACAATAGGAGTACTTCTCTGGTGGAGTTCCTTCTTTCTGTTTACTTCTAAACCAAAAAACTTTTCAGAAACAGAAAGAATGTAACTTCTGAGAAGTTTTTCTGAACTTTCTGAGCTCTACGCAAAAACAAAATAAAACAAGCAAACAAACAAAAAACTGGCACATCTATTTGGGTTTAAAAAGGTAATAACAGCTCTTTGCTCAGCTAAACTGTTAAAAGTCCTGATTGCTAGAACTCTCTTTTATGCTGAATAAGTGCGTGCATTTTCACAGATTTTCAAGTTTCTCTCCATAAAACTGCTTTAGAACTGAAAAAATAGAGCTTTTAGTTGTAGTTCAGAATTAATTGTTCACACTAGGTGTGGAATAATTTGCATGAATTCCTTTTAATTCGAGACCAGTATAGTTATTGTTCATTTCCTAAAAATAATATCTCACCATCACATAAAACAAAACAAAATTAAAAAGCCAGGTTCAATCAGAAACTTCAAGTTTTAGAATCATCAGAGTCCTTATTGATTCATCTCCCCAGAACCTGAGAAAAACAGTTCAGTGTTTTCTGTCAATGCGGCAAAGTGTGGATTTTGATTGGACATAGAAGAAACAGTTCTGTTTTAAGATCTCATTAAAAGCCACCTGCTGCCTTAATAATTATGGCTAATTAAAACGCTCTTCCCCACATTTGGTATTGCTTAGATATTGTGGACAGAAGGAGAAAGCTGATTGAAGCTACTTAATTTGAGACTAAAGTAACAATTTGTAGAAAAGGTACCCTGAATGTGTTTGACAAATGCAGTAAGAAAACAGTGATGGTGCATTTGATTTGCAAAAGAAGCCTAGTTATCCAGCCCATGAGCCCAAGCATTGGCCTCACCCACCAAACAGTCCTGTCTGTCCCCTGACCTAGCCTTCCTTTCGACAGCAGATTAATCTGTTTTTATTTTTGAACTAAACCTGCTAATGAATTTCTAGAAATGATTTTTCTTAGAAGAACTGAATTGGCAGTGTCCCAAGATGATCATTTCAATAACAAAGATGTGGAGCTGTGGAAAGGGAATTAATTAGGAATTAAGTAGGAGATTTGTGGGAGCACTTGTCCCAAATGAACAATTGCACTAAAACTTCAATGAAGCCAACATTTTTTCTGTATTAAAGTTATTTAATTCTTCTGTATTAAAGTGGCAGACCAGATAAATAACCCAGAAGTGATAATCCATGGGTTGCCAAATCACATAATACAGAATTAAGTGCATGGTGCTGTTTCGTTTATTTACAGCATTTATTAAGTACACGGCCAGGGGTATACAGAGATTCTCCACGTATGTTGAAGACTTGCTGCCTTCTGGGTGATGTCTACTGGCACATGGATGACTCAGCACTGTAGCCTGGAGTTTGCCTGACTTCCTTGGCTCAGCTAATTTGATCTTTTCTGTCAGTCAGCCACACAGCCATGCTGTCTGCTCACTTTGGTTTCCTTGCCTCTGCCCATCAACATGATGAAGTAGTTCCCAGAAAGATGAAAACAAAACAAGAAACTTGTTCCATCTGGCCCCCAGTCAGCCTCTGAGAGCATTTCCCCTCTTCTTCTGCTTCCTCATCACTTTAACCTTCAAGTACAATTTGACTTCTATCCTCCCACCACCTTGGACCGCTGTGACAAATTCCATCGCTGTCCTTCTAACTGACAACTCTAATGAACCTTTCTTATTCTTAAATTATAGGACTTCAGTGATGCAACTTAGCTCAGCGTTTTGCTTCTGAGGCATCATTCTGACCACTCATTCTTGTCTTTCTTGACGAATTTCTCTTCAGCTTTTCACATTTCAAAACTTTGTCTTTCATCTGTTGCTCTTCACCTGTTTCACGTGCCCTAACCTTATGGCTTGCTCCTTATCCTTATCCTTATCGCTTGCTCTAGATAGCATATTAAAAAGCAGAGACATTACTTTGCCAACAAAGGTCCATCTAGTCAAAGCTATGGTTTTTCCAATAGTCAAGTATGGATGTGAGAGTTGCACTATAAAGAAAGCTGAGCACCAAAGAATTGATGCTTTTGAACTGGGGTGTTGGAAAAGACTGTTGAGAGTCCCTTGGACTGCAAGGAGATCCAACTAGTCCATCCTAAAGGAAATTAGTCCTGAATATTCATTGGAAGGACTGATGCTGAAGCTGAAATTCCAGTACTTTGGCCACCTGATGCGAAGAACTGATTCATTTGAAAAGACGCTGATGCTGGGAAAGATTGAAGGCAGGAGGAGAAGGGGACAACAGAGGATGAGATGGTTGGATACACCACCAACTCAATGGGCATGAGTTTGAGTAAACTCCAGGAGTTGGAGATAGACAGGGAGGCCTGGCATGCTGCAGTCCATGGGGTTGCAAAGAGTTGGACAAGACTGAGCAACTGAACTGAACTGAACTGAACCTTATGGCTTAAAATTTTACCTGTATAAAGAGATACATGCTTAATCTTCCCCCAGTCACAATGTCACATTCTCAAGTTATTTAGATAATAGCTTTTCCCACTGTTGTATTGTGAACCTCACAAGTATAAACACGGTGTTGGTCTTAATGTCTCCTCTATACTCAGAGGGTATGGCACAAAGCAGACACTCAATAAATATTTTTGCCTGAATGACAAGTGAATTACAACTGATGCATGCTCTGCATTTCTACTGCAAATGTGTCCTCTCTCATTTGGATCATTGCAAGAGTTTCTCTTTTGCCTTGATCTTCCACTTTTCATGGAGCCCACCGAGAGGCCAATCTGAAATTTTAATTCACCAGGTAAACCCTGCAAAGGTTCTTGATGATTTGCAAAATTAAATCCTCCGTGACAATATTGTCCTCCATGACCTGGCTTCTGCCCCCATTTTTGGAGCGTCCCTACGCTCCTCAGACTTGAAGTTCTGGTGGTAGCGGGTCTGCACTCCTCCAGACTCTAGAAAGTGAAGTGCACCCTACCAGTGCCCTCTTCCCCCACCTCCTTCCATTTCGTCTGGCTGTCTCCTCTGAGCATCCCTTCTCTTCTTTCTCCTCTAGATAAAACCTCTGAATTTTCAGATTCTGTCATCTTCTCCAGGAACTCAGTCCAATCTGGGAAAAATGACTCTACTTTGTGCTCCCACTGAAATCTACATACAAACCTCTCATTATAGTTAATATTTATTGAAGGTTTATTATGTGCTATGCACTGTTCTAAGTGCTTTACATATGCTAACTCATTCAAAGAAATAGTCTTCTCATTTCAGAGGAGAGGAAACCGAAGTATAAACATTTAAGTAACTCACCTGAGGCCACATAGGTGGCCTGACCCTGAAGCCCACTGTGTGAATGGACCAGGCTGCACAAGACACATGAACACATGTACCCTGAGTCACCATGATTATGAGTGTTTCCGGCTCACTCTCTCCCTTGATACTATCAGAAACTCCTTTAGGGCAGAGGCTATGTGTAATATGCCTTTGTATCTGCAGCATCTATGAAACAGTGCAAGGTCAGAGTAGGTGCTTAATAAACATTTCTTGAACTGAACAGAAAATGAAGCCCCTAGACTCAAGCAAAGAGTGAGGCATACATATGAAAAATGAAATAGTTAGTATGTGTTTAATTCTTTATACCCCTTTTCCTTTTCTCTTTTTTGACAGTCTTATGCATATGCTAACAAGATATGATCCAAACCTCATCCCAGTGAGACAGATGCCACATTGACTAGCTGTTGGCATTCCTGGAAGCTGCTCTTTGCTCTGATCATCTGCAGTCATTTTGCAGGTAACTGATGTTGAATGGGGCTGTGTGGGGGCAGAGGTGGTCTTAGCCATTTCAATCACTGTCAGAAGTAAAATTCAGGGCAACTAACAGATATATATCCCTTGTCTTCTGCTAGTGCTGTGAAAATTGATCTCTAAATGCTTTGACTTAGGGTGAAAGGAGCTGTATATCATAAACGCAGCCTTGCAAGTATCTTTTCACCCAAAGTAACAATTTTCAAAGGACAAGTAGGAAAGAAAACTTATCTTTATTTTATGATCTTTGGCCGTTGGAATAAAAAGCAAGCTGGGGAAAGAGTTTTATTTCTGTTATGATCATTCACTCATCTGGATTCCTTCTTTATATTGTGCATATTTCTGTGATTTCCTGCATCATCAGTTCACTCATCTACTCCCCTTCCAGATTTTAATAAGCTTCATGGGAACAGGGATAATGCCCAGTGAAATCCCTGGCATAGAGTAGGTGCTTAATGCATACCTGAAAGTAAATTGATGGATTTGGATACATCCTTAAATAAGTGTCAGTTACTCAGGATCAGCCTGAAGAGCAGGCCTAGGGGTTCAGCTTTATTTTAGATAATAAACAGTTCTGTCAGCCTCTGAGATTATATTAGAGGAAGACATTGAATTGGAACTTTTTTTTTACCATTTTAAATTGAAGTATAGTTAATTTACAATGTTTCGTTAGTTTCAGGTGGATAGCAAAGTGATTCAGCTATATATATACATACATATACACACATATATACATACGTGTATGTGTATATTCTTTTTCAGATTCTTTTCCATTATAAGTTATTATAGGATACTGAATATAGTTCCCTGGCAATACAGTAGGTCCTTGTGGTTTATCCATTTTATATAGTAGTGTGTATATTTTAATCCCAAACTACTAGTTTCCCTCTTCCCCCACTTTCCCTGTTCTCTATGGTAACCATAAGTTTGTTTTCTATATCTGTGAGTCTATTTCTGTTTTGTAAATAAGTTCGCTTTACAATTCTTTTTAGATTCTACATATAAGTGACATCATATGGTGTTTGTCTTCCTCTGTCTGACTTCATTTAGTATGATAATCTCTAGGTCCATCCATGTTCGTACAAATGGCATTATTTTATTCTTTTTCATGGCTGAGTAATATCCCATTGTGTATATATAGAATTGGGCATGTTGATAAGAAGTCAAGCTTAGAGTAAAATTCGCATGCCTGGTTTCTGGAGTTCATGCTAAACCGAATCTAAAGGAGATGAAATAGCACTTAATAAGCAGCTATCTCAGGGAAGGCCTTGGGCCAAGTTTTACATTTCAAAGAGAGTAAGATCTTGTACCTGTGCCACACTGACTCTGGATGAAGCAAGAGAGGAACTATCCTTGGGCACACAACTTAAGGGGCTACCAAAACCCTCTATAATCAAGATAAGTCAGAGTTGAATGCAATAATTTTTAAACATAAAAATTCATGCAAAAATCAATGATGAACAAAACATCTACTTTTTCAATAAAGACGGAACCAGTAACAGGGTTTTACCAAGTCATATTGGAGTCTGCAGAGAAGGCAATGGCACCCCACTCCAGTACTCTTGCCTGGAAAATCCCATGGATGGAGGAGCCTGGAAGGCTGCAGTCCATGGGGTTGCTGAGGGTCGGACACGACTGAGCAACTTCACTTTCACTTTTCACTTTCATGCATTGGAGAAGGAAATGGCAACCCACTCCAGTGTTCTTGCCTGGAGAATCCCAGAGAAGGGGGAGCCTGGTGGGCTGCCGTCTATGGGGTTGCACAGAGTCAGACACGACTGAAGTGACTTAGCAGCATTGGAGTCTGAGGCAAAAGAAACATTTAGTAATGCAGACCTTGCATCTCTTTTAAAATACCTGTGGCAGATTCATTTTGATATTTGGCAAAACTAATACAATTAGGTAAAGTTTAAAAATAAAATAAAATTTAAAAAAATGTTGGTATCATAACATTTTAAATGCTCATCATAATTTTTTGTATTTATTTTTATTTTTTAATATTACACTAAACTATTCTTCCTTTTGATTTGTTTGGTTGTCAAGCTGTGTAAGTTGCATCTGACTCTTTTTGAGACCCCATGGACTATAGGTCACCAGGCTCCTATGTCCATGGGATTTTCCAGACAAGAATACTGGAGTGGGTTGCTGTTTCCTTCTTCAGAGGATCTTCCCCACCCAGGGATCAAACCTGTGTCTCCTGCATGCATCTCCTGCATTGCAGGTGGATTCTTTACCACTGAGCCACCAGAGCTTCCCTTCTTTGGGGTTTTGATGCCCTTAAATGTTGAACCCAAGGATACTGACTCACTTGCCTCACCCCAGGCCTGGTCTAGCCCATGAGACTTTCACAGTGAAGGAGCAGGATGAACACCTGAAAATAAATGGAATTTATTAAAAGGAAATGTTCCTATGGGAGGAGTACTGGAGATGCTACAGGTCTCAGAGCACCTGGCCCTGGGCCATTAGAATTTGAGGAGAAAATGATAACTCTGGGGACTGGCAGTGAGTAAGGGTTAGCCCAATGCATACACAGCTGATGTCATGGTGGGTGGAAGGGAATGGGAAAACCATGACAAGATATGACAGGACATCATAGATATGATGGTGCTCAGGGGAGCACTGGCAGGGTGGTACCATCAGAGGGGAGCCCGTGCAATGGGACAGCAGGGGAAGGTGAGGCTGGGCGGAAAGGCGAGGCCAGCCCCTGAGAGCCTAGCTTGCTACGTGGAGATACTCAGACCACCCTTCGTCCTGTTATCTCATGGCAGCCCTGCGCTCTCATTGCCCTTGAGTGCCTCAGTGTCACCTGCAGGACCACTGGGCGGTAACCCAACGGTCATTTCCAATTCTTGTAAACGACTACCTGCTGAAGGAAGAGTGTACACTCAGCAAGTCCAGGGGTAAGTGGAGAACAGGGAAAAAACCCACTTTGGAACATTCTCTTCGTTTGGGAGACGTGAGGCACACTGCCTGGATATTACGGTGTAAGTGAGAACATCCCTGATGGGGATGATGAGAGCCGCAGCATTTGAGGGATAGTTAGAAAAAACATACTGATGAGACTTACTTTATCTTTCTACAGCTCATGGTGAGTCACTCAAAACTTTTCTCAAATGGTTCCCACACCCTCTGACTAACCTCATTTCTTAAAACACCCTACTGTGAAACCTGCCTCAGTTCTTCAGGTTCCTCCCTTCTCTCCAGTTCCCACCTGGGTCATCCATGACTTTGTTCATTCCCTTCCTTATGCTGGCAAAGCACTTCTCCGTTCTCCATCAGGGCGGTTTTGCTCATCTTCCACGCCCACAGTCACTGGCCCTCTTCCAAGAAGGTCGCCAGTGACCTGCCCTCCAACGTGCCTAAACTAGCCACTCTGTGCTCCAGAGCAGCATTTTGGTATGACTTGTCATCTCAGAAATGAATGTAGCTGTTGCAGATGTTACATGCTATTACCCTTTGTTGTCTACATAACTCCTCCTTTTCTTATGCTTTTCATGTACTAAATGCCAGGATAGCACCCGGCTTAATTAAAATTGTTTAGTGAAATTAATCTGCAGACTTTAGCAAAGAAAATTAAAAAACTAGTGAATGTATTACACAACGAAAGAGATGAGAAGGGGTTGCATTAGTTGGAATGTTTTCATCCAGGGAAGAGAAGGTTAAAATTAATTTACTAATAACTGTTTTTGGAATATCAAGTGGAAAAATCAAGATTGGTTTGGAAACTAAAAAAAACAGCAAACTCTTCATGGAGAAAGCTACTCTTAGAATCCCAAGATAATTTCATAGAAAATATATTAATATATGTCCTAAAATTAATTTTCAACCATCCAGCAAAATCATGAGAAAGCAGGTCATTAGGAATTTTACAGTATGAACTCCAAAGCCAGGGGGAAAAACAAACAAAACAAGAAAGAGTTAATAGAAAGCAAAAACCACATTTTAGGTCCTATCTTTCCTCCATTCTCCCAAACATCACAAGCTAAGGGCAAAATGTGAGTCTTTACTTGAAATTTTCAGTCATTTGCCACTGTTTTAAATATTAACATTACCTGAAACACTGATGTATTTTGGGGGGTCATGAAAATGACTGTGTGAGTGCAGAAAGACCATGCATATGATTAGCATAATAATAAGAAACGGGCACAAAGCTTGGGCTTGTCTTAACCTCTCTGACCTTCAGTGCTTCAGCTGGAGTTAGAGATGGTGCCGGGTTTTTAGACTTATTATGCAAAGGTAGGTAGAGAAGGCATAATTTCTTAAAATCATTGCCCTCGGAGAGTGACAAGGTGTAAATTTCCAAAATGTTTGAGATTTCCGTCCACCGGTTCTGATGTGTTGCAGTGCGGAGAGCCACGCTCTAGTTAAGGATTTATCTCAGGCGCTGAAGCCCCAGGCCAACGAAAGCATGCGCGCTGTGAAGGTGAAACACACAGTCTCCAAAGCTAAAGAGCCATCCACATCAATTTGCAGCCCGCTAAGTGGCATCAGCGGCGGGAGAGCTATTTACACTCCCTTTCCGGCCGAGAATTATGGTGCTGTAACCAGGAGGAAAGCAAGGGAATTTGAGGGGCTGCTCAGAAATATAATGGTCATTTATGGCTAAAGTACCCCCATAACAGTAGGCCCCTCGCTCTCCTCTGCAGCGGACTGGAGGAATTTGGGATGAAACGCATGCACACACAAACATAGCCCCCCTGGAGACCTTCTGCGACATACCCATTCATACTGAAGCACAGGATGGCAGATGGCCTTCGCTTTGCTTATCCAGTGGGGCAAAGCCAAGGGACCTTTCTGAGTTTTGTCCTTACTGCACAGTTGCGGATGGAGAGATCTCAGATCCCGACCCACCACTGACAAGTGCATTCTTACCTAACACATAAAACAAGTGAAGAAGGAGAGAATTGGGAGGAAGATAATTAGATCGTATTTAGCATGCAGTGGGTGAAACCACTGCATTTTGCCACAATGTAAAATATAGTAGTGCACTATCAAGGTAATAATTTGTTTTCGTGACAGGAAATCACACCATTATGTGTTGCCTCTGTATTATTTCTTAAATCAGGCTCTTTAATTACACGGATAAATTGTGTATGGAAAAATCCCACTTTGAAAATTTTATGCAACATGTCATCTTCCATCCTGTTAAATGTTGGAGTCTGTTCCTTTCTTATCTAAATGTTCCCTGATAGTAAGAGTTTACTCTTTCCTAGGTGACCAGGGTGCCTTCTGTGTATTCCCACAGACCTGCAGCCTTTCATTCAGGGATGACTCTATTCACTTACAGGAATAATGACACTTCTAGGCCTACCCTGGTCCCACTCCCAAATGTAGCTGTTCTAACTGGCAAGGTGCTTGGTAGCATCCATTTGGCTTTACCATGTATCCTTGTGGGAGAAAACTGTTTTTCTCTTCCAGTCACAACTGCATGAATGTTTACAGATGTCACAGAGCTAAAAAAAAAAAAAAAAAAGAAGAATTCAGTATGAAGTCAAGGTTATTAATATAAACGGCCCTTGTACTCTAATGTGACATTTGGGAAGCCCTGTCATACCTGCTTCAAATCCTAGCCAGGTACATCACCTTCCCTGGGTCTCAGTTTCTCCATCTCTGTAAAAGGATAATAGTAATTCATACAAAGAGTTGCTAAGTCTGCTAAGTCGCTTCAGTCATGTCTGACTCTGTGTGACCCCATAGACGGCAGTCCACCAGGCTCCCCTGTCCCTGGGATTCTCCAGGCAAGAACACTGGAGTGGGTTGCCATTTCCTTCTCCAATGCATGAAAGTGAAAAGTGAAAGTGAAGTCACTCAGTCGTGTCCGACTCTTAGCAACTCCATGGACTGCAGCCCACCAGGCTCCTCCATCCATGGGATTTGCCAGGCAAGAGTACTGGAGTGGGTTGCCATTGCCTTCTCCGTATACAAAGAGTGGGGGTTAAATAAACCATGTCAGTGAAGGACCAGTGCAGGGCCGGGTACAAAACTTGTGCTCATTACACTAGAGAATACTCGGATTATTAATGTATCCATATCCGCTTTTCAAAGCAGTGATTTGAAACCGTTCAGAAAGAAACTTCTCTTTGGATTTCTTTGTTTCCTAAATGGCCTATATCGTCACCTTGATGTTATTTACCAGTAACGAGATTAATACTATCCCTCCTTTTGAGCCCAGCAAGACAAAGAGATAATGTGAGAAAAGGTGTAAGTCTAGTGGCCAATGAGGCAACCTGAGGCATTCTGTCCTTTACTTACTATTTTCCAGCAAAGGATATGCCGATTCCATCTACATCTACCATCTAGTGACTGTTTATTTGTCTCTATAGCTGGATATCAATGTCCTGCAGTCAGAAAGGGATGGAAAAAGGAAATCTCCTGGAAGATGACTCCAGTGGAGAGCTGCAGCTGCTAAGTCGCTTCAGTCATGTCCGACTCTGTGCGACCCCATAGATGGTAGCCCACCAGGCACCCCCGTCCCTGGGATTCTCCAGGCAAGAATACTGGAGTGGGTTGCCATTTCCTTCTCTGCCAGTGGAGAGAGTAAGCCTGAAAAGAAAGACTGGATCTTCCAACACAGTCATAATCCATGTGCCTAGTTTCTCACTCACATGGATTATGGTTGACCTTGCCCTTCAAAAGTCTTTGTGAACTTTTCAAAATGCGTGGTCCAGTTTGAAGATATTGAAGAACTGGATAAATACTGTGAAGGTAAAATGTAACTTCTACCCCTGCCAAATATTCTTCCCATTAACCAAGGAATCTGATTTCTTTCTCAGTCATGGTCTTTTCTGATAAACATAATCTATTCCATATTAGTAAAGCTAGGAAGAATTACATTGCTAGAAGTACGGAGGAAAAAAAAAAAAAAACTAAGTTAACCTTTAGAAAACCATAAGCCAAGGAAAGCACATGTTTAAAAATGAAGAGTTTCTTTGGCCTTGAGTATGTGTGTATGAGAGGAACTTTGGTCCCAAGAATTGGCAAACAAACAAAACTGTAATTGTACAAAGAAGTGAATGGGAGGTAAAAGCCAGAAGGTCCCCAAATTGTTAGACTTAGTTTTCAAACAAGAGCACAAGCTGAAATAGTGATTTTCAGTAAAGAATGAGAAGAGAGTGAGGATCTTTGTTTTACTCTCATGTTGGAAGTTCATTACTATGAGGGAATGTAGACTGTATTATCCTTGACAAGCAGACTGATTCTGACACAAGAACCAGAGCTAGAATGGAGCTTAAGTCCCCAGAGCAAAGGCTTGAAATATGGGGTCAGGACTCACCATAGAATACCAAAAAGGAGAGGAAAATATGCTGAGTGAAGTGAGAAAACAGAGCTGATCAATTTATGTCTGGGGAGACACCCCTCTCCCCCGCCAAGTTCCAGAAGAACTATCACACTGAGCAGTGTTTGCAATTAAGCAAATTTACTGTTTGAGGAGCAAGGAGAAGGCATCAGACAAAATCTGCTCAACACAAATGACCAAATAAAGACTCAGTAGTCAGGGTGTAAGCCTGCAAACCTCTATGGCTTGATGGATTTCTATTTTATTCCCCACCTATTACTTCTGGAGGTCTGCAATGCGTGAGTCAAACTCAGCCCGCCGTTTTTTTGTTCTCCTTGGGAGCAAAATGGTTGGGAAAAAATCAAAACAAGAATAATATTTTGTGATTCATGAAAATTATATGAAATTCAAATTTCAATGTCCATAAATTTAATTTTATTGGAACATAGCTAAGCCCATTTACTATTGTCTATGACTGAGTCCCAGTCTTGACTCAATTAACCTCTCTTTGCCTTCTGTTTGCTAACCTGTAAACATCAATCTCATTCCTGTCATTCACCAGCAGTAGGACCCTAGACAAGTTATTTAGCATCTCTTACCTCAGTTTTCCTACCGAGGTAAAACATTGGGGGATTAAATAAGGTAATATATAGAAGGCATGTGACACACAATCTGCTTGGTGGCTATGTTTGAAAATGTCAATTGCTCAGTCATGTCTAACTTTTTGAGACCCCATGGACTGTATCATGGACTGGACCCCACCAGGCTCCTCTGTCCTTGGAATTCTCCAGGCAAGAATACTGGAGTGGGTAGCCATTCCATTCTCCAGGGGATCCTCCTAACCCAGGCATCAAACCTGGGTCTCCTGCATTGCAGACAGATTTCTTACTGAGTCACCTTCTATTTTTAGTCCATCTTTCTTAAAAGATAATATGTCTTCACTTCATGGACAGGGGGTGCTTCCCTCATAGCTCAGTCAGTAAAGAATCAGCCTGCAATGCAGGAATCTGCTGGCTATGCAGGAGACACGGGTTCAATTCCCGGGTCCAGAAGATCCCCTGGAGAAGGAAATGGAAACCTGAAGATTCAAGCAACTGAGGGCAGGCCTATGTTTTATTCGTGGTGAAATCTCCCCTGAAAATGGCCTTCAAGTAGTTACTCAAAAAACTCAAAAAATTTTGATCTAATGAACTGAAATAACAGTGAGATTATAACCAATACAAAACAATGTTTATATGACCTGTGAAATACAAGTTGAAAATAAAATTGAATAGCTGTGGATAGAGAACATTGAAAATCACTCAGGAGTATTGTGTGACTAAAGGTAAGGTATTAAGTCTTTCTGATTTCATGAGCTCCCTAATTAACAAAGGAAGATACTAGACAGTAAATTAATGAAATACAATATGACCTTGGCCAAAAATTGACGATTAAATTGATCAAAGTAGGTCTTCCTTGGAAGGTTGCAAGTCAATTGTTGAGCTTCCAATGATTGTGTGGCACTTTAAAGATCAATGTGTTTCTCGGGCCCAGTAGGGAATCTTGACGGACACTGTCAGGCACAAAGCCCCTCATTCCTCAGCCTGAATGTCTCCCTCATACAACACTGGGGTCACAGCTGTGGTGTGTTCTTGGGCTTATTCTCCTCCTTTCCAGAAGAAAGTGAGTTTGGAGAACTTAACACAGACTTATTAAGAAGCATTGTTTTTTTAATTAGAAAGAATTATTTATTTACTCAAGATTACATAAGAGCCTCACATTCAACATTAGCCTGAGGGGCTGTCTAAAGACTGATGCACTGGGTACTCAAAGAGCAAAACACATAATCCAGAGTCCTGAGTACGCATTCAGTAATCTGATTGCACCTTTCCCATGATTGACCTCGTAAATTAAAATTTCGCACATCCAAGTTAGAATTTTCTGATATTTGGGTTTACATTGACTATCCCATCGTCCAAGTTTTTAGCTATCTTCCAGTTTATATCCTGCCAGTAGCTTCCTGTTGATCAGTAAAGACAAGGAGCCTGAAAAGAATGACGCTACTGTCAGCAGGAACTCCCGAGGAAACCTGGAATTGCTTAGACTTTTAAGATCTTGGCCTTAATTGGCCTTTTGATGTCTAGCTGGGAAGAGTTAAAAGCTCTTCAGTTTAGAAAAGAAGGAATGCTGTGTTTGGGACAGAAGAAGAACAGGAGTCAGGACAGCTGGGTGTACCGTCAATTCTGAGACGCCGAGGAAGAGCCTGATATGTCCCTCGGAGACTGTTTAGATTGTGTGGAGAAAGTGTCATTGTTTTCAAAAGGATTTAGTTTCTTCATGTCATATTTCTTTTTAGAAAAAAAATTATTGATATACAATTGCTTTACAATGTGTTAGTTTCAGATGTACAGCAAAGTGATATATAAATATATATATAACTATTTCTTTTTTTAGGACTTCCCTGTAGCTCAAACAGTAAAGAATCTGCCTGCAATGCAGGAGACCAGGGTTCGATCCCTGGGTTGGGAAAATCTTCTGGAGGATATTTTGGCAATCCACTCCAGTATTCTTGCCTGGAGAATCCCATGGACAGAGGAGCCTGGCGGGCTACGGTCTGTGGGGTCGCAAAGAGTCGGACATGACTGAGCGACTAACACACACACATTTCTTTTTTAGATTCTTTTCCATTATGGGTCATTACAAGCTGTTGAATAGAGTTCCCTGTGCTACACAGTAGGTCTTTGTAGTTTATTCTGTGTGTAGTAGTGTGCATGTGTTATACCCAAACTCCTCATTTATCCCACCTTACTTTCTCCTTCACTAACCCTAAGTTTGTTTTCTATGTCTGTGAGTCTATTTCTGTTTTGCAAATACATTCATAGCTATCATTTCTTTTTAAGATTCCATATATAAGTAATATCGTATGATCTTTGTCTTCCCTTCCTTCACTTAGTCTGATAATCTCTAGGTCCATCCATGTTGCTGCAAATGGTATTATCTCATTCTTTTTATAGCTGGTAATATTTCATTATGTATATATGTACCATATCTTCTTTATCCATTCATCTATCTATGGGCATTCAGGCTGCTTCCAAGCCTTGGCTATTGTAAATAGTGTTGCTATGAACATTGGTTTGCATGTATCTTTTTGGAATTGTAGTTTTCTCTGAATATATGCCCAGAAGCGGGATCACTAGATCATATAACTCTATTTTTAGTTTTAAAAGCAACTTCCATATGGTTCTCTGTAGTGACTGCACCAATTTACATCCCACCAACAGTGTAGGTGGGTTTCATGAGGATTAAAGAGCCAAAGTTCACCCGATTTCAGGAAAAAAATCCCCACAAAACAGAATAACTGATTTTTTTATATTTTCTAGAGAGTTTCTATGGTTCATTGCCCCTAGAGGTATGCCTAAAGGTTGAGAAATATACAATAATAATGAAAAGTGAGGTACTTAAACATTCATTAAGCCTGGATCCAAGCTAAGTTTTTTATATACAATGATCATTTAATCATCACAGCCTATAATGTAACTTTACATTACATTTTTACAGATGACTCAACAGAGGTTCAGAGGTGAGCAGATAACACACACAGAGCTTCTAAGTAGCAAAGCAGAGATTCAGATCTAGAATAATAGTCATACAATATCACCCTGGTCATAAGTGAACACATAACATTTATTAAATGCAAGTTTATATCTAATTATGAAACAGGAAGGAAGCACTCTTTTCTAATTACCAAAGCTGTCCATGTCCTAAGATTTTACAGGATGAAAGGTGACTGTGATAAATGAGAAAATTGTTTCTCTCTGAAGCTCTTTCCTGAGAAATAAAAATCCCCAAAGTAGGAAATTGTTACTAATTTTAAGGATAAAACATATTGTGGAGATTCACCTTGCTTTCGTATAACAGGAGATAGGATAATTTATTCCACTGTCTAGAAACATAAAATACCTGTATTCTTAAAATCACTGTCAACCCAAAAGAGAAAAGAGAATGCAAGTGAAAGTTAGTTTAAACTGAATTTAACCCCAGAATTGCGGTGCTTAACAAACTCTGAAAGTCATCGTGTACCAAATTTCATCTTAATCATGCATCCTTGTGTCTAAAAATATTTGACAATGATTCTTAGGACTGTTAGAGATGCCTCTTGAAAGAATACCGAGGATGCTTATTAAGCATTCACGTGTCTTAATCAATGCTTACTCTATTAATAAATGAGACTTCTGTTTATCAGAAATGGTCTTATGAGGCTATAGATTCTACCCTTTGTCTGTTAGAGGCTCTGAAAACATGAACACTTTCTTCTTCAATAAAAAGCAGACAAGCAGACATTTTAAAGCAGCTAAAGTGTTCTCCCTTTCCACATTCTATGTGGATAACAATACCTTCATAATTAAAGTACTATTATTACTATTTAATTGTCTGTTTCATTGTTTAATGAATAGGAACTAGTTAATTATGGTGATAGAGAAAGACAAAGGACAGTTTTCCAGTGTGGGGGGCTTGGGCGGGGGTGGGGGGGTGCAAAGCTCTAGTTTTTACAATGTGGGCTGCAAATTGCTTTATTTGTACTTCTGAGCATCAGAACCTAGATTCACACATCCTTGTCAAATTATGAATATCTTTCAACATGATTTGAAAATGTGTTTAACAATTTTTTCTAATTGTGCATATTTAAATGATATTACATTTATCTCTGGCTAGATTAAAGTGGTTCGTCCAGATTCATTCATCAAGCAATGCTGAGCGTCAAAGGGCCACAGCATCTTTTTAAACCCTCCTCGTGAGGACAGTTTTCAGGTACATGAGGTCAAGGACTCAAAAAAAGACACTGAAAGAACAAAGTGGATCTAACACTGATAAAATGCACCCTGGCTGACTGTCTACACTGGAGCTTGAATGTAACTCACTGTGGTTCTGCAGCCCCTGAATAGGACCTGGATTTTGATGCACATGTTGCCTCGTTACCTCTACCACAAACACTACAGTCTTACCCATGGAATTTCATGTTGCAGGTTCCATACTGAATGACACCTTACATTTGTATAGTGTATAGCAGTTTTCAAAAGTACTTTAATACCTATTGTTTTATTTGATTGTTACAGACTGTGAAATATGCAGTTCAGGTATTATATACATCTCACAAATTAGGAAACACAGTCATTGAGGTTGAGTGGTCTGTCTTGATCTTATGGCTAATAAGTGGTAGAGATGCATCACTGCAGCCTCTAGAAAGATGGTTCATTATATAGAGGAGTTGTCAGCATGACTTTAACATTTTGCTAAAGCAACAAAGCAGAGAAGGAGTGGTCCCTGGTCTGATGGAGTGCCTGCCTTGGGAGCCTAATCATCATGCAAAGAGGTGTTGAAAGTGCTCCGGGTGGTGATAGACAAAACTTTGTTGAAATGTGCAAACATAACTCAATGCGAAATTGTCCTCTGATGGAGACTCAACCCCAAATAAACGTACCTAGGCTGAATTTGTTATCAGATACAGAAGGCTACTTCTGGTTAAGAGATGTGGAGACTAGGTAACAATTCTGAAAAATATTGAGGGAAAAAAGTATTAATTCTATTATTCAGGGGAGAAATAAATTCTGTAAACATAAAAATAAAATTATAGTTCTCTACTTTTCCCCCTGAGTGACACATTTGAAATGTCACCGGTAAAGATATACACCCAAGCCCACCACCCTCTGTATTCTGTCTCTCAAAGCTTTCACCATTGCCAACTCATACCTTGTCCTGTTTCTACACCCAGGCTAAAAGTAACACAAGTCATACTAACTAGGTGTATCTGAGTCTCCAACATGAGCAAATGCCAATAATGGGCAGAGAGAGTTTGGTACAAGCCCAGCAGCATAGCAGGTACATAGAATGGAACATTTTTAATTAGAGAATCTTGCACATTGTCAGTGTCAAGCATATGAATTTCTTCATTTAGCTGCAATCTCACAAAGAAAATATGTGAAATTTTTTGTACTTATTGATCTCCACAGGGTTTTCATCTGGTGTCTTCTTTGGACCTATGCATACTTGTGCTTAATATTGATTTTAATATGTTTCTTTGCTGCTAAAAAAGTTTGTTATTGTGTTTTCTGTGTAATAATAAATATGAGATTGGAGGTTTCATATTGATTGTGCTCCACTCCTGCCAAATTCCATCTGTAGAAAGTATATTTCTATCCATGTTTGCTCCCTCTGTGCTGACCCTGAGCTTTCCTAGTGGCTCATTGGTAAAGAATCTGCCTGCCCAGCAGGAGACATGAGTTTGATCCCTGGCTCAGGAAGATCCCCTGGAGAAGGAAATATTCTTCCTTCAGTATTCTTGCCTGGGAAATCCCACAGACAGAGGAACCTGATGGGCTATAGTCTATAGAGTCGAAAAAGAGTCAGACATGACTTAGTGACCGAACAACAACAACAGCCCTGACCCCACTCTATTAAACATTAAGAATTCATAGATGGTGTTTCCAGAAATCCCTCAAGTCTGAGAAGAGGTGAAAATTATGTTGCATGGGATTTTTTAGAGAGTTGAGGATTAAAATAAGATTTTGATGACTTTCTGGCTAATCCTGACGATACATGAAAATCAATTTTAGTGGCACTATTATAACTTTTCTTATATTATACAGTTTGTTGTATCCTACAAACAACTTAGGCAAATAAAATGAGCTAACATTGTGGAGATATATAAGGCTTATGGAGATGGTGGGTGTTATTTGAATCTAAATATATATTCCCTAAAAATTGATGTTCCTAGTTACAGCCATACCTTTAAAACATTCATAACACCAGTTACCAGATGCATTCATATCTGTTGACCAAACACTGGAATATTGACTCTGTCAACTCAAGATAAAGAAGCAGAGATAAGAATTATCTGTCTCCAATTATTGTAACTATTGCATCTTTATTTCCTTTCCTTGACTATTCTAAAACTTTAAGTAACCAGATTAGTGATAATTGGTCTTCGATAAGTAACAACCCATATGAATGCTCCATGAATCACAGAAACAGGTAAATTCAGACAATATATGGATATTGAGATATGAGGCAAGCTATCAAGGAAGATTCAAAGTCCTAGCCAAAAGTAAGTTCACATCAGGAAAAAGCAACAACAGGACTTCATATGGATAAGACACAACCTAGGAAAACTGAGAGGTAGCTTCCAGAAAAGCATCCACTTCTGCTTCATTGACTACACCAAAGCCTTTGACTGTGTGGATCACAACAAACTGTGGAAAATTCTTAAAGAGATGGGAATACCAGACCACCCCGACCTTCCTCCTCAGAACCTGAATGCAGGTCAAAAAACAACAGTTAGAATGGGACAAGGAACAATGGACTGGTTCAAAATTGAGAAAGGAGTATGTCCAGGCTGTATGTTGTCACCTGGCTTATTTTACTTATACACACAGCACATCATGCAAAGTGCCAGGCTGGATGAAGCACAAGCTGGAATCAAGATCACCAAGAGAAATATCAATAACCTCAGATATGCAGATGACACCACCCTTATGGCAGAAAGCGAAAAGGAACTGAAGAGCCTCTGGATGAAAGTGACAGAGGAGAGTGAAAAAGTTGGCCTAAAACTCAACATTCAAAAAACTAAGATCATGGCATCCAGTCCCATCACTTCATGGCAAATAGATGCGGAAACAATGGAAACAGTGACAGACTGTATTTTGGGGGGGCTCCAAAATCACTGCAGATGGCAACAGCAGTCATGAAATTAAAAGACACTTATTTCTTGGAAGAAAAGCTCTGACAATCCTAGACAGCATATTAAAAAGCAGAGACATTACTTTGCCAACAAAGATTCGTATAGTCAAAGCTACGGTTTTTCCAGTAGGCATGTATGGATGTGAGAGTTGGACCGTGAAGAAAGCTGAGCTCCGAAGAATTGATGCTTTTGAACTGGGGTGTTGGAGAAGACTCTTGAGAGTCCCCTGGACTGCAAGGAGATCCAACCAGTCAATCCTAAAGGAAATCAGTTCTGAATGTTCATTGGAAGGACTGATGCTGAAGCTCAAACTCCAGTACTTTGGCCACCTCATGCGAAGAGTTGACTCATTGGAAAAGACTCTGATGCTGGGAAGGACTGGGGGCAGGAGGAGAAGGGGGCGACAGAGGATGAGATGGTTGGATGGCATCACCGATTCAACGGACGTGAGTCTGAGCAAGCTCCAGAAGATGGTGAAGGACAGGGAAGCCTGGCGTGTTGCAGTTCATGGAGTTGCAAAGAGTCGGACACGACCGAGCAACTGAACAACAAAAACAAGGCCGAGCCAGAGGCCTGAGAAGAAAAGAAAGAAAGAAAATACTTTGTTGCTGTTATTCAGTGGCTAAGTCACTAGGTTAAATTTCATGGGTATTTATGACAGAAATACTTGCTGCCCCAAAGACCTTGTTGTTCTGAAAGGGATGAAATTGAAAAGATAGGAGAAGAGGGTTAGAAAAACAGGAAATGGGAACAGGGAAGAAGCACAGGCTCCCTGCTGGAAGAAAGGTCACGTTAGCAAGTCAAATAAGGAGCCATGCAAGATGAGGCACATTCACAGCATGACCCAACGCTTGGCAGAGAGGAACCACCAATCAATCAACACGTTTTCCCCTAAATACTTACTTTATCCAGTGTTGTAAAGATGATGAAGGATATACAGCTAGAAAGGCATGGTCCCTGACTATAGACGCTTGCAGTTGTTGGTAGATGTAAAGAAAGAATATGTGTATTTGGCCCAAAAGAGCTGGAGGAAGGGCATCAGTGTGGTAAGAGGGATCCGTGGTCCTGGCACTGGAAGATGAGAGAGTGCCTCACAGTCTGGGATGATGAAGGAACTTTCCCATGGATGAATAAGGAAGGTAGCCCTAAACACCTTGCAAGATGCTTTTCTACAATATCCTGATGTGATAGGATATTGTATAAGATAATAGGATATTATCTATTCTATAAGATAGGATATTGTATGGCTATCATGATAAGATAACCTGCATCTTAGGGTACAGGTTAATATTAGGAGTAGGTAGAAAGAAAAATAAAAGAAGGTGATGGAAATTTTCTGGATACAATTATAACTGTTGCAGTAAAAACAAACAAACAAAAAAAAGATTTCAAATTCCAATGCTTTTTAGAAACTATTTGAATAAAGCATAACTAGGGTTTGGATAAAGAGCCAACAGTCCCCTCCCCCAAACCTCATCTCCAAGTTGGTCCGTTGCACCAAAAGGTGTTAACCAACTTGAATTGGTTAATGAGATAAAAACCTGGAGCTTAAAAATAGTTTAAGATGCCCAGAGTTGATGGTGCCCCAGACGCCCTGAAAAAACAAACACAAACCCTGTTGGAAGGAATGTCTTCTTCAGTAAAGCTTCAAATAGTTCCCATAAATAAAATCCTAATGAAAACAGTGTATTATTTTAGAAATTACAGCACGCACGAAAGACAAAGTCATATAACCAAGAGTCAGGAGAAACTCAACAGTGGATTAAAATATGAAGAAATATCAGATATTGGAATTATCAGACACAGAACATAAAACAGATATAACATGCTTTAATATGACAGAATTTGAAATGTGACAAAAGAAGAAGCCATAAATTTAACCAAAAAGATTTGAAAACTAGCCAAATAACATTTTAAGAAATAAAATGTTAATAAAAATAATATAAGAAGGTGGAAATATTATACTATAAATGAAAAGTAACATTAAAATAGGATAATACAAAGTACAATTTATATATACTTTTTAATTTTGAAGATATAAAAATTGAAATTAAAGCACCTACTAATTTTTAAGCTATTCTAGATCCTGCTGAAAAGATAGTTAGTAAGCTGGAAGATGGAGCTGAAGGAATTATTCAACATATTGTGGTAGAGACAACCCAGATGGAAAACAGGGAAGAGAGAATAAGAGTCATAAAGAATGAGGAGGTCTAAAACGTATCCTCAGATTCAAAGAAAAGAGGCAGAGAGATAAAGAAAGGCAATATTCAAAGAAAAATAGCTGAGAATTTTGTATAATTGATAAAAGGCTAAAATGTGTTATTCTTCAAGCTCAATAACTATCAAGCAGGATAAATAAAAATAAATCTAGTTATATTAAAATAAAGTGGAAGAAGACAAAAGGCAAAAAATTCTGAAGAGTAGTAAAAAAGAATAGATTGCATGTAAAATACTGACAAAGATTCTCTTTCTAAACAGAAACAACAGAAACCAAAAGGCAATAGGATACCATCAAAGTATAACAGAAAAATAAAGTCAGCTTAGATTGCAAAGCTTCCCTTAAAGAGCAAGGTTGAAATAAAAACAAGTTTAGACAACAAAGTAATAGCATTCTCTACAGAAACTTCTAAAGGCAGTAGGAAAAAGATTTCAGAAGGATGATATGATATACAAAAGAATGGAGCGCAGATTGGTAAACACGTATCTGAATTCGAATATATATGCATTTATATAAAATGTCTAATTTGTGAAGTTACAAAAACAATACGTAGCTGTCTAATGTGAAACTAACTATAGTATCAGTGAGGTGGGAAAGTTAAAGCAATGTAAGCTTCATGTATTAATCCAGGGACAGGTAAACATATGCTGATTAAGTTTAGATTTTGTTAGCATAGCTATGAGTTATAAAAATTTTAAGAGTAATTATAACATACAGAAATTGAAATAAGAGTAATAATATGATCGCTTGTAAAAAATTCAACCAATCAAGAATGGAAAAGGAAAGAAAAGAAAGAAAAAGACAACTGTAAAACACGAAATAGGAGTTTCCCTGGTAGCTCAGCTGGTAAAAGAATCTGCCTGCAATGCAGGAGACCCTGGTTTGATTCCTGGGTTGGGAAGATCCCCTGGAGAAGGGAACAGCTACCCACTCCAGTATTCTGGCCTGAAGAATTCCAAGGACTGTATAGTCCATGGGATCGCAAAGAGTCAGACACGACTGAGCAACTTTCACTTAACTTAAAACACAAAATAGCGTTCTAGAAATAAATACAAATACAGCACTAATAATTAGTGTAATGAGATTTTAGACACAAAAAATTGTAGAAATAGATGTAGATATAAACATATACATAGCTCTCCAGCTGTATCCTGTTTATAAGATAAACATTCAAAACATTAAGACACAGAAAAGTTGAAAATATAAGGATGAAAAACTTATACAAGGCAAATGCTACTGAAAGGAGATCATTAACAATGTTATTAATTTAGCAACACTGTCTCAAGAAGAATGAAAAAAATCTTAAAATATCAAATAACAAATAAGTTAAATAGTTAAAATTCATCTACAATATAATCAAGAAGCAAGTCATTCTAGGTTTCAATAAACTTCCATATAATAAACAATAAGAGAAACTCCCCAATATTTTTCATTAAATAGCAAGAAAACATTCAACATGAGAAAGAAAACCAAAAGCTAAATTAATTCCTAAATAGAGCTGTAAAGATATAAGCAAAATACAAGCAAAACAAATCTACCAGTGTATAAAAAGATAGTTCAACATACCCAAATTCATTTTATACTAGGAATGAAGGTTTGGGTTACTATGGGCAAATCTATCGATTAGTGTAATTCATCACATTAATATCAATAAATTAAAGGTGAAAAAACATATTTAAGTAAATGCAGGAAAAACATATCACTCATATCACTAATCCTACTAAAACCCATGCGAGAGAGAGATTATCCTCATTTTGTCAATAAATAAATCAATAGTAAGTAATAATAAAAACAGACCTCTTTATCAAGTGCTTGTTTTAGGCTATCAATAATTTGCAACTCGTATTTTATCCATCATAACAATCCTAAAGCAATGTGCTATTACCTGTATTTTACAGCCCTGTTATTTCTGCACTTAGTTTTCACCAGCTTGAGTTTGAAACAATGTTGTTCTTGTACTTTCTCTGCCCAATTAGAATCACTTAATTAAAATAGTTTGCTTCAGTTATATCTAACACAGAGCGACGAACACCAAGATTTTTTTCATTAGCCCTGGGTCTAATTTAAAACTGTTTCTAATTATGAAGAAAGGCTGAACATGTAAATTTGTCATATGCGTATATGCTGTCTTATAAGACGGCGGTTTTTGCTATTCTTATTATTTTCTAAGTATTTCTGCATAGTAGGTTATTGATTTCCTTTACAAAAAAGGGAGGCACTGAATTGTGCACAAACATCCATATGAATTTCATCTCCTTACACTTGTATCCTATTATAATCTTTCAGCCCATAAAGTGAATGCATTCAAATGTAGAATATAAAAGTTTTTTCCATAGATTATTCCTTCAACAATGATATCTTAATATGAATGACAAACGATAAGAAATAAAACTAATATCCATAACATTTAAAGAATGTAAGACCTTCAGGAATTTATCAATGTTTGAAATGGAAGACTTTATTTTAAAGCTACACTGTATGAACATTTCATAATAAAAAGGAATATGAACCAAGAAACAATGACCACATGGTATTTTTAGAAATACAACGTAAGCAGGTATTTTCATGTTTATGTTCCTAGGTTACAGAGAAACCTTGGCATTTAAACAAAATTCTTTCAAGTGTTATAGTTCATTTTTTCTTATGTATAAAAGCAAGCCTAAAACCTTTCTGAAATTGTTTCTTTTGTGCATGCGTGTGTGTGTGCACACACATATATTTTCCAAAGTAGTGACTAATCTTAACACATCTACTCGACCTTCTGTGTCTGCTGAATGCTTTTATGCTTTTCTTGCTCCTGGGATGTTACCAAGCTTTCAAAATCTTACTCAGGTGATGTGAAGAATTAAAAAAAAAAAAAGTTATATATATCCTTTCATGGCTGCCCCCGTAATGTGCAACACAGAACATCACTTAGGATTTAAGGTCCCATAAAATAGAAAGCTTGCTTAACCCCTTGACTGCTCAGTGCACATAAGTTGCTGCACCCTGTGAGATTGGAATTTTATGAGTGTTCAAAGCTGAGGTGTTTCAAGCTTCAGTAGCATATATTCGTTCTGTTATGGTAACCCAGGTCAAAAGCAGCAGCAGAGTTTCTTCCCTCGATTTTCTTTGTCTTTGAAAGTGTTCATGGAAATTGCAATTTTGAAAATCAGAATGCCTGCAGACAGATAATAGTCTAGTAAATCAGTCACAAGAAATAGAAAGTATATGTTTTGCTGTGTGGAACAAAATAAGAGTGAATTCATTTCCAAAAGTATCAGAATAGTGACTTTCTTGTTGTTGTTTTTTAAATGGCATGAACAGAGTGTAATGTATAGAACTTAAAAGGGAACAGAAATCAAGTCTGCTGTGTGCTTAGTACTGTACAAGTTTTATCCGCCTTGGCTAGAAAAGGACCCAGATATGGATACACCAGGAACGTGGGCACGTTTGGACATCACGGGGCTATCCTAGGAGGGAAGGAGAAGCTGAAATTAACTGACCGAGTAGACAGGAATCGTGGGGGAGGATGAAGCCGGGACTGTGAGCCACTCTTCAGCTGGGGCTCCCAGACCGACCTTTGGAATGGTTTAGCCTTCTCTCTGAAGATACAGTTTGACTATACAAAAGCCATCATGAGCTGAATTTGTTTTGTTATCTTTAGATATAGTTATTTCTATTTAAAAAGTCATTGCTCTACACCACCCTAACTCATAGTGCTAAGTGGTGGGTATGTGTGTGTGTGTGTGTGTGTGTGTGAGATAAATAAGAAGTAGTGATTTCCCCCAAGAAATTTGAGCATTCTGATAGGAGGGGTATGAAATCTATGAAAGCAATTATAATACAGGGCAAAACTTAAATGTAAAATAGAACATAGTAATAAAATATAAATATAGTAATAGCTGAGTTTGGACGAGGCTCATTTATGGTTTATGAAACACTCCAACCTCTATCATTTTATTCGTACTTCACAACAATCCTGCTTAGTAGATCTGGTCTCAGGGAGAACTGAAGTTCCAAGAGCTTGAGTGACCTTTAGGAGATCACCCAGTCTGTAAGCCTCAGAGGTGGAACTAAGAACCATTCATCTTACTTCCAGGCCAGTTTTCATGTAATTACACGAAGTGGCTGACTTGTACTGATCACATATTCAGCACTTCACTTTCCTCACAGCAAAGGCGTGCCACACTGTGGAATGGAGAGAGACCAAGACAGAGGGAGAGAGAGGGCAAGCAGAGTGAAGGAGAGAAGGGCATGGGGGTGAGAAAGATAAAGTAGTCTGCACACAGGAACCCCATCCTGCCCACCCACCAAATATCCTAGGGCACCTCCAACTCTATTTAATTTCATATGTGTTTCATCCTCAAAACATTCTCCCCTGCCTAAGATTTCAAAATTTCTAGATGAAGCATTCTTTGTCTAAAGTTGTTATTTGCCTTGGACTACCTGAAGGCTAGACCAGTCTTCCATTTTATCTAACTCTATTCACACCCTGAATTATTTTTATCCTCTAGACTTCATGTCTTGCACTGGAATTAGGTTGATGAGAGAGATATGTAAACTTTTCCAGGCTTTTAAGAGTCTATATCCCTATTCTGAAATTAGAAAGCCTCATTTTTTAAATTCCAATATTTTCAAAAGAGATAATTGTTAAAAAGTTATAGTAAACATAGCTTGTTTATAAGATTAGAAGCTCTGATCACCTAAAGTATTTGATGGTTATGAAAATTGAGTCATTTACATGTATAAGCCTTTTATTTAATAAACTCATGACAAAATTAGAAACTGTAAGATATTAATGCTTGCAAATTTGAGGATAATATTAAGTAAAACATTGAAACCTCATTTTTAATTCTTAATTTAATGAAGACAATACACATGCCCCAGTTTTTATTAAATAGATAACAATGTGCTGTGAAAATTGGAACCCATATTATAAAAAGTGAATTAAATTCTGAGTGATGAATTCTTTCTTTGGAAAGTCTTTGACTTTAGAAGGTGCCTGGAAGATGTTTTTCAGGAGAATGACTTTGCGTAGCAATGTTCTGCCTTAGGGCACGTGGGATCTCAGTCCATGCCCTCTGTAGTGGAAGCACAGCGTTCTAACCCTTGGACCCCCAGGGAAGTCCGCAGACCTAAAGAGTCATCTTTATGAATGAAGTGTCACTGCTTTGAAGATGTTAACAGCTTCTGCACCTTGGGAAAATTTTTGGTTAATGGATTACCTTTTAATAAGAGGTAGGCTTCAGTCCATGGGGTGAAGAAAAGGACATGACTGAGCGACTTCACTTTCACTTTTCACTTTCATGCATTGGAGAAGGAAATGGCAACCCACTTCAGTGTTCTTGTCTGGTGGGCTGCCGTCTATGGGGTCGCACAGAGTTGGACACGACTGAAGTGACTTAGCAGCAGCAGCAGCAGCAGCCAACTTCTGACTGGAATCAATATCAATCCCAACCAGAGAGCTCAGCAAGAGTTTGATTAGCCTTCATGGTTCCACCTCATGATTTCATAAAACAGGTCTCTGAAAGTCAAGTCAGTGGCTCCCAGTTTGCTGCTGGCTCAGCATTTTGTGACTTCCACATCACGTGCGTCAATTCCACTCACTTCCTGTGCCGCACAGCCGTCACTACTCCTGAGAAGGCAACACTGCTGGAAGAGCACTTCAGGACTGTGGCGGAAAGGCTCATTCACACAGGAAAAAGAACGTGAAACTGGAAGCCTCTAATGATGAAGATGGTGTTGCTTTGGCTAAGCCTTTCTTTTGCAAATGGTTAGTCAAGGCACATGTTCTGAACTTGACAGCTGTGCTAGAACACATGGAAACAAAACCTTGATTTGTCCTTGTGAACAAAAGAGCTGGAGATTTCTCCTCTATTTTCCTGTTACTTTTGTTCGTCTAGCAGGCCAAGCCATCACTGGAACACAATGGAACCTTGTTCCACTGGGTTGAAAATTGAACTGAGATTTATTTGAAATGATAATTTGTTGTCCCTTATGTCCAAGAATTGGGAAGCTTTACAACTAAATTTGCATTTTTCAGTTTTTTCAGGAAATATGTCTGGACCCAGTACAAAATCTAGAGCAAGTCTGAACAATGACGCAACTAGACCAAGGAGAGATGTGTCACTAAACAAGCAAATAAATTACTTAGAGCAAAAGAAGAAAACAAAGAAGGTAATTTAGAAACAAATTACCTAATTTGATTATATAAATTGGCCTGAAAGTAAAACCCTATAAATCAGAGTTACACTGTAGAGAAAGTTGTTATAATTATTATTTTTAATTTGCATGTCAAATAGAAAGGGGTCGATTGCTGTTTCTTAAGATTCTGCCAATAGAACTAACATCCTGAGCCTTTTGGCAACACACTGAAAAAAGACAAAAGAAAACTGAAAGAATCTGAGGGTTCATCAGGCAGATTTATTTTAAAGATCTGAAAAAGTGACTCCCCTTTTGAATCTTATGAAATGTTTGACACCCTGTATTTGAAACTTTTGTTTCAGGCTTACTGCATGTGCTTGTGGCATGTTTCTCTTCAACTTGCACCTGTTATTTTCTGGATGGATGACTTGCAGAGAGAATATATATGTTCGTTTACCTTTTAATGTTTGACTTGATTACTAATGTTCTTGCGTTGAGACAGTGTAACAAACGGAGTTCAAGTGCATCAGGTACTCATGCAGGCTTGCCAAGGTTGTGGCAGAGTAATACAGAACAAAGATCAGTCACACCCTGCATGCTAAGTGATTGTATTATGCTGTATAGAATATGTCTCTGTGTTCTTCGGCTGTTAATAGTCAGCTACTGTTTAAGCGACAAAGAAAAGCATGAAAGGAAAAGAGAGCAGCTAATCAAAATGTCGATATCGTTAGCTTATGAATTTGTTACATATAACATAGTAGAATATACTAGACACACCAGACTCAACAGCCAGATATTTAATCAAGACTTTTTTGGAAAGTACATTAAAGAGTTGGGTACTTTTTGGGTGATTCATTTTTCACTTGATTTATCCAATATGTTCATTGACTTGACAAGTCTCCCAAATAAAAACTGTCCAGAGAGAATAGCAGTATGTCTATTGCCTCTACGGTCTTAAAATTTAGTTTGTCAGATAGCAAAAGTGTATAGGCAATCCCTGCTGTTCTATATGGCTCGTTTTCCCACTCAGCTCATTCAAAGTGTCTAATTAGCAGTCACACTTATTTCTCATTGCCTTAACTCCTCAATCAAGGATTTCTGCTGAAGGAACCCTGCTGCTGGTGCTAGAATTAAAAAAAAAAAATCATGAAACATATTCATGTAATCAGCCTATAAACACCACCTCTTCATCACCAAGGAAAAAAAGTATGATTATCCTTTCTCTCTTCCACATGTACTCCTAAGACTATCCTTATGTTACTTTCTCCTTTGATGTCTGATCTTGGTAATTCTTATGTCAAGATGGACATAGAGGAGAGGATAGAAGGAAGAAAAAATGGAAAATCTTTAGGGTTAAGTTAATTTTCTATTGTCTGGAAATATAGGGCAAATATCCATCTATTCTTAAAGACATTTTCACTCTGTAAAAATACCAAATATGCCCAAAACAAATTACTGAAAGAATTAAAACTTTGAATGAAACAAGCAAAATTATATCTGTTGGCTATCTGTTGTTTAAACTTATGTGTTTTAAAAGTAGGTCAGATAGATTCACTTATTTAACAATAGTTAGCAGGGTCCATGTACCAGGCACTTTTCTAAGTGGTGAGCATAAAGAAGTGAGAAGAACGTGATCTTTGCATTTAGAAGTTTATGAAAGAGACAGATGAGAAATAGGCAATTGAGAAATGTCTGTGAAAAGCACAGGGTATACTGGAAGATCTGGGAGAGACTCAAATCTTAAGAGCACATAGATATCCTAACAGAATTGACAGCCAACCCCTGTCCTAAATGAGTAAAATTTAATAAGGCAGAAAGAGAAGCACTTCTGGCATGATAAGAGTAATGACCTCTGAAAACCCACTCTTCCATTAAAGCAACAGGAACACTTGCAAAAATAGATAAAATGTTTAGAACTCTAGAAATTAACCAAATTAAATTTGGCTCACAACAATCTAAGGAGAATTATTCCAGAAAAGCAGCTGAATCTTCGTAAGAACTTCCCACAGGTGGTGTGGTGTTTTAACTTGGCCTCTCCCCATTCCCACCTCTGTAGCTCTGGAGCAGCCTTGAAAAGCAAGCAGGCTCACAACCACAGTAGCTGTGAAAGTCAGCAGCCTTGCAGGTTTTGGGTGAAGCTGAGTGGGTCAGTGGAGAAGGTGATGGCACCCCACTCCAGTACTCTTGCCTGGAAATTCCCATGGACAGAGGAGCCTGGTGGCTGCAGTCCATGGGTTGCTAAGAGTCGGACATGACTGAGCGACTTCACTTTCACTTTTCACTTTCATGCATTGGAGAAGGAAATGGCAACCCACTCCAGTGTTCTTGCCTGGAGAATCCCAGGGATGGGGGAGCCTGATGGGCTGCTGTCTATGGGGTCGCACAGAGTCAGACACAACTGAAGCAACTTAGCAGCAGCAGCAGCAGAGTGGGTCAGAGATCACTCTGTGCAACCACTTGCTGAAAACAATCAGCAGCAATTGTTTAACATTACAACTGCCCAAGGCAGTGATTCCTCTTGGAGCTAACAAGAAGCTTAGTAAAACATTTAAAAGAAACTAGGGAGTAAGAAGCTCAGCTGCTAAGTCACTTCAGTCGTGTCCGATTCTGTGCAACCCCATAGATGCTCAGAGAGAGCTTTTAAAACTTCCAGAATATTCCTGGAAATCTAGAAGTCCTTCCCTGTGCGTATACTCAGGGAAGACCTGGGAGTTTACTGATCTCTTATTTTTGACTGATCATGAAGCTCTGTGCAAACATGGGGAAATAAAAGGTGAGGAAGAGTTGGCAACTGCCGGCAAGTGCATTCAGCACAGACAAAGGACCACTCCACAAAACCTGGAAGACTTACTGGTTCTGTTCATTAGCTGACCACTGAAGCTCCAGTATTTTGGTCACCAGCAGCAAACAGCAGACTCATTGGAAAAGTCTCTAATGCTGGGAAGGACTGGGGGTAGAAGGAGAAGAGGGCTTTAGAGGATGAGATGGCTGGATGGCATCAGCAATGCAATGGACATGAACTTGAGCAAACTCCGGAAGATGGTGAGAGACAGGGAGGCCTAGCATGCTGCAGTCCATGGGGTCACAGAGAGTCAGACACAACTAGGCCACTGAACAACAACAACAGGATAAACAAGCAGAGACATTAGTGGCCACAAATGACAAAGAATACAGATCATAAAGAATTAGTCCAGGAAGGTCACAGAACAAAGAAATAGTCATTAAACAAATAACAACAACAAAAGAAAAACCCTGTGGAATGGGGAATAGACACGGGAGTTCCAAACTTATCATTTTATTATATACATATACATATTATACATAGTATTATATATAATGCATATTTTACATCATATCAGTTCAGTCCAGTTCAGTTGCTCAGTTGTGTCTGACTCTTTGCGACCCCATGAATCGCAGCACGCCAGGCCTCCCGGTCCATCACAAACTCCCGGAGTTCACTCAAACTCATTTCCATCGAGTCAGGGATGCCATCCAACCATCTCATCCTCTGTCGTCCCCTTCTCCTCCTGCCTCCAATCCCTCCCAGCATCAGGGTCTTTTCAAATGAGTCAACTCTTCGCACCAGGTGGCCAAAGTATTGGAGTTTCAGCTTCAACATCAGTCCTTCCAATGAACACCCAGGACTGATCTCCTTTAGGATGGACTGGTTGGATCTCCTTGCATTCCAAGGGACTCTCAAGAGTCTTCTCCAACACCACAATTCAAAAGCATCAATTCTTTGGTGCTCAGCTTTCTTCACAGTCCAACTCTTACATCCATACATGACCACTGGAAAAACCATAGCCTTGACTAGATGGACCTTTGTTGGCAAAATAATGTCTCTGCTTTTGAATATGCTGTCTAGGTTGGTCATAACTTTCTTTCCAAGGAGTAAGCGTCTTTAATTTCATAGCTGCAATCACCATCTGCAGTGATTTTGGAGCCCAGAAAAATAAAGTCTGACACTGTTTCCACTGTTTCCCCATCTATTTCCCATGAAGTGATGGGACCAGATGTCATGATCTTAGTTTTCTGAATGTTGAGCTTTAAGCCAAAATTTTCACTCTCCTCTTTCACTTTCATTAGGTAATTATATACAATTATAAGAGATGCAATATATAATGTGTAATTATACATATGTATATATATTATAGTAAAAGTCTTCCCAGGTAGCTCTATGGTAAAAGAATCTGTCTGCCAAGACAGAAGTTGCAGGAGATGCCAATTCGATCCCTGGGTCAGGAAGAGCCCTGGAGGAGGGAATGGCAACTGACTCCAGCATTCTTACCTGGAAAATTCCATGGGTAGAGGAGCCTGGCCAGGTACAGTCCATGGGGTCTCAAATAGCGGGACACAACTGAGTGACAGAACACACATGCATGCACACATGTGTGTGTGCATTATATTATTTAAAATATTCATTATATTATAATATAATGAATTATTATAATTTAATTATATAATAATTCTATATAAATAAATATTTATATATAAATAATTATAATATATAATATCCATTATATTATTTAAAATATTCAAATCTCAACAAAAAGTTACAAAATATGCAAAGAAACAGGAAAATATGGCACATAAACAGAAAAAAAGCAATCAATAAAAAATGTCCCTGAGGAAGTCCAGATATTGAACAAACTAAAAAAAGACTTCTTAAATCAGATATGTAAAATATGATTAAAGAATTAAAGGAATACATGTGTGAAAAAAATCTTTTAAAATGTGAGAATTCTGTCTTACCAAACAGAGAATATCATTAAACAGATAGAAATTATAGAAGTAACCAAACAGAAATTCTGGAGTTGAAAATTACAATAGCGGAAAAAAATCACCAAAGGTGTCAGCTGCAGATTTGAAATGTCAGAATAAAAAAATAGCCAATTTGACCATATTTCAATTGAGATCATACAGTTTAAGCAATTAAAGGAAAAATTAATTTAAAAATGAACAGAGTGAAATAATATCAAACATACCAATTACATGGATAATGAATGAGAGCCCCATAAGCAGAGAGGGGGGGAAAAAAGCAGAAAGACTATTTGAAGAAATAAAGACCAATAGCTTCTTAAATTTGATGAAAATTTTTAATCTGGACATCTGAAGATCTCAGAATACACAAAGCAGGATAAACTGAAAGAGATCCATACTTGTACCTCTCAAATTGTCAACAAACAAATAATCTTGAAATCAGCAAGAGGGAAAATGTCCATCACAAACGAGAGATGTCTCATCAAAATAGTGGTGGCCAGAATGCAGTGGCAAGGAAATGTTCAAAGTGCTGTTACCCAAGCAACACTGTCTGTTAAAAGTGAAGAAGAAACTAAAGTACTTTCAAGTCAATAAAAATGGAGAGAATCCATCGTTAGCAGACAAACACTACAAGAAATACAGCCCTTCAAGGTGAAATAGAAGAAAACACTGGACAGTAACTAGAATCCACACGAAGAAATGGAGGGCGCCCAAGAAGTAACTGCATAGTGAGTACAAAGACAATGTAGTTTTGCTCCTAATGCTTCCCATCTATCTGATTTAAAAGACACCTGGATAAAGCGGTAATCCCAAAACTGTGTTGATCCATACGCAACGTACAAAGTGTAATCCTTATGATGATAAGGGTACAAAGCAGGGGGAAGGGATGAGAACAAAGTTTCTGTATGCTGTTCAAAGAAAGCTCATGTCAAGCCAAATTATAATAGATTGTTTTAAATTAAGAGGTTAATTGTAATCCCCTGAATAACAATTTAGAAAATAACTGAAGACAATATAGTAAAAGAAACAGAAGCAGATTAAAATGGTACATATAAAAATGTCTCATTGACACAAGGAAAGCAATAATAGAGAAATATCTATCTGCATGTTTTCCAGCCACATTGGGATGAATTTAGAAGTAAATACCCAAATGAAATTTTGAAAATACAGACATAGGAGAAAATTAACCAACATTCATGCCTCTGAGGGGAGAGCTGAGAACCCAGAGGGCAGAGTCATGATTCCACAGAGCTGTCCTGAACGCCAGAGGATTACTCCCAACGTTGAAATCTCACTAAGTTTGCCCAGTTGGATCTCTAAATTGTGTGGGACCAGTGACTTGAATTTCTTTCCATTTTCTCCTTCATTGAACCGGAATGTCTATAACTATTATTCTATGCCCACTCCAACATTGTATTTTAGGGGCAGATAACTTTTCTTTTTTCATTTCACAGGTTCACAAATAGAGAGGAATTGCGTGCAGAATGGATTGCATCTAGAACCTTACCTACAGTGAATTTTGATAAACGATAAGATTTGGGACTTTTGTCCTTCCCTGGTGGCTCAGATGGGAAAGAATCTGCCTGCAATGCAGGAGACTCGGGTTGGATCTCTGGGTCAGGAAAATCCTCTGGAGAAGGGAATGGTGACCCACTCCAGCATCCTTGCCTGGAGAATCCCATGGACAGAGAAGCCTGACAGGCTGCAGCCCATGGGGTCACAAAGAGTTGGACATGACCGAGCAACTAACACTTTCTTTCACACTTTCACTTTCAAGATGATATTTAGATGAGATTTTTGGTCTTGTGTTGACCCTGTAATGGGTTGAAACTTTCAGGAGCTTGGGGTAAAGTGAATGCATTTTGCATTTGGGGTGCATGTGAATCTTCCAAGGCAGAGTGGGGGACTGTGGTAGGTGCACTAATAGCCTCACAAAATTTTCCATGCCCTAATCCCTATAACTTGTGACTGTGTTACCTAACATGGCAAAAGAGACTTATATTCAGTTCAGTTCAATTCAGTCCTTCAGTCATGTCCGACTCTTTGGGATCCCATGAATCACAGCATGCCAGGCCTCCCTGTCCATCACCAACTCCCAGAGTTCACCCAGACTCACGTCCATCGAGTCAGTGATGCCATCCAGCCATCTCATCCTCTGTTGTCCCCTTCTCCTCCTGCCCCCAATCCCTCCCAGCATCAGAGTCTTTTCCAATGAGTCAACTCTTCGCATGAGGTGGCCAAAGTACTGGAGTTTCAGCTTTAGCATCATTCCTTCCAAAGAAATCCCAGGGCTGATCTCCTTCAGAATGGACTGGTTGGATCCCCTTGCAGTCCAAGGGACTCTCAAGAGTCTTCTCCAACACCACAGTTCAAAAGCATCAATTATTCAGCGCTCAGCCTTCTTCACAGTCCAACTCTCACATCCATACATGACCACTGGAAAAACCATAGCCTTGACTAGACAGACCTTTGTTGGCAAAGTAATATCTCTGCTTTTGAATATGCTATCTAGGTTGGTCATAACTTTCCTTCCAAGGAGTAAGTGTCTTTTAACTTCATGGCTGCAGTCACCATCTGCAGTGATTTTGGAGCCCCCAAAAATAAAGTCTGACACTGTTTCCCCATCTATTTCCCATGAAGTGATGGGACCAGATGCCATGATCTTCATTTTCTGAATGTTGAGCTTTAAGCCAACTTTTTCACTCTCCACTTTCACTTTCATCAAGAGGCTTTTTAGTTCCTCTTCACTTTCTGCCATAAGAGTGGTGTCATCTGCATATCTGAGGTTATTGATATTTCTCCCAGCAATCTTGATTCCAGCTTGTGTTTCTTCCAGTCCAGCATTTCTCATGATGTACTCTGCATATAAGTTAAATAAGCAGGGTGACAATATACAGCCTTGACGTACTCCTTTTCCTATTTGGAACCAGTCTGTTGTTCCATGTCCAGTTCTAACTGTTGCTTCTTGACCTGCATACAAATTTCTCAAGAGGCAGATCAGGTGGTCTGGTATTCCCATCTCTTTCAGAATTTTCCACAATTTACTGTGATCCACACAGTCAAAGGCTTTGGCATAGTCAATAAAGCAGAAATAGATGTTTTTCTGGAACTCTCTTGCTTTTTCCATGATCCAGCAGATGTTGGCAATTTCATCTCTGGTTCCTCTGCCTTTTCTTTTTTTTTCTTAATTTTATTTTATATTTAAACTTTACATAATTGTATTAGTTTTGCCTCTGCCTTTTCTAAAACCAGCTTGAACATTAGGAAGTTCACAGTTCACATATTGCTGAAGCCTGGCTTGGAGAATTTTGAGCATTACTTTACTAGTGTGTGAGATGAGTGCAATTGTGTGGTAGTTTGAGCATTCTTTGGCATTGCCTTTCTTTGGGATTGGAATGAAAACTGACCTTTTCCAGTCCTGTGGCCACTGCTGAGTTGTCCAAATTTGCTGGCATATTGAGTGCAGCACTTTCACAGCATCATCTTTCAGGATTTGAAATAGCTCAACTGGAACTCCATCACCTCCACTAGCTTTGTTCGTAGTGATGCTTTCTAAGGCCCACTTGACTTCACATTCCAGGATGTCTGGCTCTAGGTCAGTGATCACACCATCATGATTATCTGGGTCATGAAGATCTTTTTTGTACAGTTCTTCTGGGTATTCTTGCTATCTCTTCTTAATATCTTCTGCTTCTGTTAGGTCCATACCATTTCTGTCCTTTATCGAGCCCATCTTTGCATGAAATGTTCCCTTGGTATCTCTAATTTTCTTAAAGAGATCTCTAGTCTTTCCCATTCTGTTGTTCTCCTCTATTGCTTTGCATTGATTGCTGAGGAAAGCTTTCTTATCTCTTCTTGCTATTCTTTGGAACTCTGCATTCAGATGCTTATATCTTTCCTTTTCTCCTTTGCTTTTTGCTTCTCTTCTTTTCAGCTATTTGTAAGGCCTCCCCAGACAGCCATTTTGCTTTTTTGCATTTATTTTCCATGGGGATGGTCTTGATCCCTGTCTCCTGTACAATGTCATGAACCTCATTCCATAGTTCATCAGGCACTCTATATATCAGATCTAGGCCTTAAATCTATTTCTCACTTCCACTGTATAATCATAAGGGATTTGATTTAGGTCATACCTGAATGGTCTAGTGGTTTTCCCTACTTTCTTCAATTTAAGTCTGAATTTGGCAATAAGGAGTTCATGATCTGAGCCACAGTCAGCTCCTGGTCTTGTTTTTACTGACTGTATAGAGCTTCTCCATCTTTGGCTGCAAAGAATATAATAAATCTGATTTCGATGTTGACCATCTGGTGATGTTCATGTATAGAGTCTTCTCTTGTGTTGTTGGAAGAGGGTGTTTGTTATGGCCAGTGCATTTTCTTGGCAAAACTCTATCAGTCTTTGCCCTGCTTCATTCCGTATTCCCAGGCCAAATTTGCCTGTTATTCCAGGTGTTTCTTGACTTCCTACTTTTGCATTCCAGTCACCTATAATAAAAAGGACATCTTTTTTGGGTGTTAGTTCTAAAAGGTCTTGTAGGTCGTCATAGAACTGTTCAACTCAGCTTCTTCAGCATTACTGGTTGGGGCATAGACTTGGATTACTGTGATATTGAATGGTTTGCCTTGGAAACGAACAGAGATCATTCTGTCATTTTTGAGATTGCATCCAAGTACTGCATTTCGGACTCTTTTGTTGACCATGATGGCTACTCCATTTCTTCTGAGGGATTCCTGCCCACAGTAGTAGATATAATGGTCATCTGAGTTAAATTCACCCATTCCAGTCCATTTGAGTTCGCTGATTCCTAGAATGTTGACATTCACTCTTGCCATCTCTTGTTTGACCACTTCCAATTTGCCCTGATTCATGGACCTGACATTCCAGGTTCCTATGCAATATTGCTCTTTACAGCCTCGGACCTTGCTTCTATCACCAGTCACATCCACAGCTGGGTATTCTTTTTTGCTTTGGCTCCACCCCTTCATTCTTTCTGGAGTTATTTCTCCACTGATCTCCAGTAGCATATTGGGCACCTACTGACCTGGGGAGTTTCTCTTTCAGTACCCTATCATTTTGCCTTTTCATACTGTTCATGGGGTTCTCAAGGCAAGAATACTGAAGTGGTTTGCCATTCCCTTCTCCAGTGGACCACATTCTGTCAGATCTCTCCACCATGACCCACTCCTCTAGGGTTGCCCCACGGGCATGGCTTAGTTTCATTGGGTTAGACAAGGCTGTGGTCCTAGTGTGATTAGATTGACTAGTTTTCTGTGAGTATGGTTTCAGTGTGTCTGCCCTCTGATGCCCTCTTGCAACACCTACCATCTTACTTGGGTTTCTCTTACCTTGGGCATGGGGTATTTCTTCATGGCTCCTCCAGCAAAGCACAGCCACTGCTCCTTACCTTGGACAAAGGGTATCCTCCTCAACGCCGCCCTTCCTGACCTTCAACATGGGATAGCTCCTCTAGGCCCTCCTGTGCCCCTGCAGCCATGGCTCCTTATATTAAGGATATGGTATATGCTATACTGGCATTTCCTAGTAAGTTAAATCTCTATGAAATGTATAGCATTTGAATATCAATGTTGTAGGGCTTACAGAATATTTTTGCTAATAAATCCTTGGTTTCTACACATTGACTTTTATGTTTTAAACTAAGTTCTATCATTTCTTTGAGGCTGGATGCTTGCTCTGAAACATAGCTAACAATAAACTGCAGTGTTTGGGGAGAGATGTCCTTTGGCATTGGATCTGCTGATTCAATCATCAGAGAATTATAGCTGAAAATCAGAGTCATTTTTTTTTTCCAGAATTGTTGCCTGTAACTTTTAAATGTTTAAAGATTTCTAGATATTTTGACAGATAACTACATAGCAACATACATAAGAACAGTCCATGTAGTAGTTCTCAAATTTTCATAAAAAGTCACACAGGCAGCAGAGCTTGTTAAAATACAGATCTGCAGGCTTCTCAACAGATATTCTGGTCCAGCAGCTTAGGGACAAGAACCATGAATCTATATTTTAAAAGGTATGCTGACCATGGTTTCAAAATCACCAGTGAAGTGAGTACTGATCCTAGCTGAGATTTCTCTTTCACTGGAGACGATCGTTAGGATGTAAGACTGGGCGTTCCCAGTACTGGGATGGTTCACATAAGGGTGACCTAAGCTCTTTCTTACAGTCTTCTAAGAGCCTGGCTACGGCTCTGCTGCTTTCCACATGTGCTGAAGCCCAGGAAAATCACTGAGCCCTCTTTTTGCATTCACCAGTCCTTCAGCACCATTTTATGTCATCAGTCGTTTGGACTCTTGAAGCTACTAAGCAAGGTAAGGTTCCTAGAGACACACAGCAAAGCTACCCTCTGATGGTGAGGCTGGTTTAGGTCACAATTTTATGCCAGTCTGCTTAAGGGCACAGCAAGAGACCCGACGGCTGGTGAGAGAACTCTCTTGGACTCCTTTGAGGAACTTCCAACTTCGCAGGCTATAAACATCACTAAAAACCACTCAGGAGACCAACAGGGACCAGCCGCAAGCAAAACTGTGAAGTGTCAGAAGAGAGGTCGGGTTTCCCTCTCTGGGTCTACCCCTTATTCTGTGCTCTCCTGGGACCAGGAATGGGCAGCACAGTTCTGGGGTTACTTTGAAGTCTCCCCCGAAGACACTAAGGACACAACACCTTCCCCCCCACCTCTGTGTCACACCAGTGACGAGGCTCTGCCCTGCTGAACATCTGTCAGATATGTTTCCACGACAGTGATGAAGTTTAAATGCCTGTGGCCTGTCTGACAGACCCCACAGAATTTGCTTCACAGACCTTTTGTTGTTGTGCCATTGCCAAGTAGTGTCCGACTCTTTGTGACCCCATGGACTGCAGCATGCCAGTCTTCCCTGTCTGTCCCCATCTCACGGAGTTTGCTCACATTTCTGTGCATTGAGTCGGTGATGCTACCTAACCATCTCATCCTCTGCCATCCCCTTCTTCTTCCCCTGCTCAGTGCTCAGTCACTTCAGTCGTGTTTGACTCTTTACGATCCTATGGACTGTAGCCCACCAGGCTCCTCTGTCCATAGAATTCTCCAGGCAAGAATACTGGAGTGGGCTGCCATGCCCTCCTCCAGGGAATCCTTCCTGCCCAGAGATCGAATCCGTGTCTCTAGCATCTCCTACATTGCAGGCAAATTATTTACCACTGAGCCACCAGGGAAGCCCACACCTTGCTGATCTTTATTTGTTCTACCATCAACCCAAAATCCAATATACAGCTCACAGACACAGTCCTCTTGCCTCCATACTGACCTCTCTGGGGGTATGGCAAATACCAGCTTCTCCTGCAAACCCAGTTTCCCTCTGCAGACTGAGTAGACTGTGCACTGAACATCCCCTGGAAGTGTCATTCACTCACCCTGCAATGTGCGTGGTGTCCCCTGGAGATGGGAACACTGTTCTTGCACTGATTTAGGCGTCTCTCCTCAGGAGGCTCCAGCTCCCTGTGAGCTATTTTCTCTCCCCACCTGTTACACTAAACCATAGTCCTCATCTTACTGGTCCGTCTTCTTCCCTCATCTGTGAGTCTCCTGAGTATAAGTACGATGAATGACTTTCTCATGTAGTAAGCACTTAATAAACATTTGACAGATGGATGGATGAAAGAATAGGCCCATGGTTGGATGAAGCAATCAATCAATCATCTAGTTTCCAAGACATTTGAAATTGGTGAAAATATAGTACAAGAGACTAATAACAAACCTGAAGAAGACTTGTATCATCCTGTATAACATCATGCCCGAAGGACACTTTCAGTTCAGTTCACTTCAGTTGCTCAGTCGTGTCTGACTCTTTGCAACCCCATGGACTTCAGCATGCCAGGCCTCCCTGTCCATCACCAACTCCTGGAGTTCACTCAAACTCATGTCCATTGAGTCAGTATGCCATCCAACCATCTCATCCTCTGTCGTCTCCTCCTCCTGCCCTCAATCCTTCCCAGCATCAGGGTCTTTTCAAATGAGCCAGCTTTTCGCAACAGGTGGCCAAAGTATTGGAGTTTCAGCTTCAACATCAGTCCTTCCAATGAATATTCAGGACTAATTTCCTTTAGGATGGACTGGTTGGATCTCCTTGCATTCCAAGGGACTCTCAAGAGTCTTCTGAACACCACAGTTCAAAAGCATCAATTCTTTGGTGCTAAGGTTTCTTCACAGTCCAACTCTCACATCCATTCATGACCACTGGAAAAACCATAGCCTTGACTAGATGGACCTTTGTTGGCAAAGTAATGTCTCTGCTTTTTAATGTGCTATCTAGGTTGGTCATAACTTTCCTTCCAAAGAGTAAGCATCTTTTAATTTCATGGCTGTACTTTATACTGAGCTAACTTATCTTTGTTGGCCATGACAATGGGAAAACCATGACCAGATTCCACCCTTGCCAATAACGAACAGGGTTGACTTTACAGCAACTGATAAGACTTAAAACTGAATGGAAAAGCCCATCATGTCCTTTAGGAGCCTGGCAGAGAAAGCATGGCTGAGACAGCCATGCTCGAGAAAGAGCTGCTATATGGTGGTGATGTCTCTTCTTCACGGTGGCCTTGACACGCAGGTTTGTGTAGCATGTCACACTTGGCTCTGTCATCAATGTCTTTAAGCTTCTTGACATGAAACTCTTAGCAGAGTCAGAGCCCTTTGTCCTTGGACTCACAGCATCTAGCAGATGTAGGACAGGATTTTTGGGGGTACTTGATTGGACTATTGAAATATTAATAACCTCAGATATGCAGATGCCACCACCCTTATGGCAGAAAATGAAGAGGAACTAAAAAGCCTCTTGATGAAAGTGAAAGAGGAGAGTGAAAAAGTTGGCTTAAAGCTCAACATACAGAAAATGAAGATCATGGCATCCGGTCCCATCACTTCATGGAAAATAGATGGGGAAACAGTGGAAACAGTGTCAGACTTTATTTTGGGGGGCTCCAAAATCACGGCAGATGGTGATTGCAGCCATGAAATTAAAAGATGCTTACTCCTTGGAAGGAAAGTTATGACCAACCTAGATAGCATATTAAAAGGCAGAAATATTACTTTGTCAACAAAGGTCCATCTAGTCAAGGCTATGGTTTTTCCAATGGTCATGTATGGATATGAGAGTTGGACTGTGAAGAAACTTTAGCACCAAAGAATTGATGCTTTTGAACTGTGGTGTTGGAGAAGACTCTTGAGGGTCTCTTGGACTGCAAGGAGATCCAACCAGTCCATCCTAAAGGAGATCAGTCCTGGGTGTTCATTGGAAAGACTGATGCTAAAGCTGAAACTCCAATATTTTGTCCACCTTATGCGAAGAGTTGACTCATTGGAAAAGACCCTGATGCTGGGAGGGATTGAGGGCAGGAGGAGAAGGGGACGACAGAGGATGAGATGGCTGGATGGCATCACTGACTCCATGGACGTGAGTCTGAGTGAACTCCAGGAGTTGGTGATGGACAGGGAGGCCTGGCGTGCTGCTATTCATGGGGTCGCAAAGAGTCGGACATGACTGAGCAACTGAACTGAGCTGATTGGACTGGCTGTCATGATGGCAGACAGCAGTCCTAAGGACTGCTCTGAGTTTCTGGCTTATCGCAAGATCAGCACTTTGCTAAAGGCACTTTGAAAATTCCTCCTCTAGGAATTCCCTGAGGGCAGCACCCCTAGAAGGCATCTCCTTTCCCAAAAAAGGCTTGTAGGTTGTTCTGCCCCACCCCACCCTCTGCATTCTTTGAAAAGGTGATAACTTAGACACAGGCTCTTCTTCAGTTCTCAGAACATGTTACTGAAAAATGTTGTAAAAGAATTTAATTTTCTAGAAATGTCTGCATCTTTCAGACCCTCTATCTTCCATTTGACTTTAAAACATGCCAGAATATGCTCTGAAACACTGTATGTGAAAATAGATGACTTAAAAACAGCGTAGAAATGTTCAAGGCAAAAGGAGCTAATTAATAAGCAGCCTTCCTTTCTCCTTTTCTGTCTTTTCTTCCCACTGAGCAGCTCTAAATACTTGATGTGGAGTTGGGATTTTATTTTTATTTTTTAAATTATAGCCTGTGCATCGTGCAGACCTCTCCCTGAGACGTACTGGCCTGGTACATAAACAGCTGTGTGCTCCAGGGGCCGTATATATTTTATTCTGGATGGAACCCATGATAAGAAACTGAATTTAGAAAGCATTTTGTAGGCAACTAAAGTCAGCTACTGAATAAAATACAAAGAAAGGCCTTTAAAATGTGTTCTTATTCATTAGAATTTAATGCATCAAAAGTTATTCTATGTCGAAAGTGAGAAGGACAAGAGTAAAAGAATAGGCTTCACAAAATGAAATCCCCTAAGGACATTTATATTTTTCCTCCAGAATAAAGTAAATGCTAAGAGATAAATAATTTCACATGAAGTAAATGTACTGCTTGTTCAAAGAATAAACGCAATGTGTTCCATTCTTGCTCTACCCAACCCACCGCAGTGTATGCTTAGCCTCCTCTTGGAAATAGAGGCCTACAAACTTTTATGTTGTGGAGGAAAATTGAACTTTAACTGATTGGAATTGCTGCTTTATTATCCACTTTACCCTGTGGTCCCCTAACAAAGAACACAGAGCCACATAAATGTCTAAGTAAATGTTACCTTTCCTAGACTTTAACTCCAGAGATCACAGCTTTCCACGCTGCCCAGCATCCTGGGTCTAAATGGAATTAAAACATGAAGGTTAAGAGGAATTTAATCAATAGAGTATAATCCATTATGAAAATATCTGCATGCTGCTTGTTTGTAAGGAAAAGGAGAGTGAGAAAGGGGAACCTTTTCCTCGGCTGCTCAAATGAAACCCATGGAACAGCAGCACCAGCATCACCTGGGAGTTTGTTAGAAATGCAGGATCCTAGGTCCCACCAGCTACTGACTCAGAATCAGCTACCAACAAGAGCCCCAGGGGGAGCTTGCATGCTCAATTGCTAAGTCATGTCCAATTCTCTGTGACTCCATGGACTGTAGCCTGCCAGGCTCCTCTGTCCATGGGATTCTCCAGACCAGAATACTGGAGTGGGTTACCATGCCCTTCTCCAGGGGATCTTCCTGACCCTGGGATCCAACCCATCTCCTCACATCTCTTGCATTTTTGCAGACAGGTTCTTTACCACTGAGCCACCTAGGAAACCCAGGGAGAGCTTATGCATGTTGAATTTGAGAAGCACTGTTATAGGACACAGTCTCTTCCCTAAAGAAGCTAGGTACTCATTGGGATCGCTAGGTATATAAGGCTGCAGTTAGAGAAGGACACAAGATCTTAAAAGAGTGGGGAGGACCTTAAATGGCTTTGAGATTCAGAGGAAAGGGAGATGACAGTCAAGCAGAAGACATGGCAAAAGTCTACTGAGGTGACGCTTAAGGAGGGGAAGGTGATGTGGCAAACCAGAGGTAAAGGGAGAGGACATGGGAAGGGAGAATCAAGCTGGCTTTATCCATGGGGCACAACAGAAGCAAAGACACAGGGGACCCCGTGAACCTGATCAGAGAGCTGCACATCTGACAGAAGGGAGCCCTCACTCTTTCATTCACATTTCGGGTTTCCCGTGATGTTGTCAATATGTCAGGGTTGCACAGAGCTTCTCTCAATACACTTAGAATCATGTAAATGAAGAGTGCATGTTATGGACTGAATTGTCTCCCCCAAAACTCATATGGTGACACCCTAGCTCGAGTGTGATGGTATTGAGACACTGAAAGTGAAAGTGTTATTGGCTCAGTCCTGTCCGACTCTTTGTGACTGTATGGACCATAGGCCACCAGGCTCCTTTTGTCCATGGGATTCTCCAGGCAAGAATTCTGAAGTGGGTTGCCATGCCCTCCTCCAGAGGATTTTCCCAAACCCATGTCTCTTAGGTCTCCTGCATTTTAAATCATGTTCTTTACTAGTGTCCCTTGGGTTAAGGTTAAATGAGGATGTACGTGTGGGACCCTAGGACTTCCTTGGTTGTCCAGTAGTTAAGATTCCGTGCTTCCAATGCAAGGAGCACAGGTTTGATCCATGGTCAGCAAACAAAGTGCCCACATGCCCTGCGGCATGGCCAAAAATTAAATCAATTTAAAAAGGGTGGAGCCTTAATCCAATATGACTTCTGTCCTTACAGGATCAGGGAGAGACACCAGGGATGTGTGATCACAGAGAAAAGACCATGTGAGGACGTGGCGAGAGGGTACCCAGCTGGAAACCAAAGAGAGCAAGCGGCCTTACTGGACACCGACCCTACTGACACTTTGCTCTTGATCTTGGACGGTGTAGCCTCTGGAGTTGTGAGAAAACACATTTGTGGGATTTTGTTATGGCAGCCCTAGGCAATTAATACAGTGATCTTATAAGGTTGGACAGCAATATGGATGCCTAAGTCAAGTCTGAACTTGAACCTTTAATTTAGGAATAATGTTTGGAGCTAAAAATCTAAGTAAAATGGATTGAAGAAAGATTGGAGATAGGTAAAAATGAAATTACCCGCACATGGTTGGGCATTGCTATAACTGGCAAGGTGGGAAAGGAATCAAGGCAGGGATCCAGGAGTTGTTGCAGAGGAAGGCGGCTTAGAAGGACTGAATTTTAGAGCAAAATGGGATGTCACCTTAGAGATCGTGTCAGTCAGCCTCTTCATTTCACTGACAGGGGTTCTGCTGCTCAGGATGGTGAACAGCAAGGCTGGCATCACAAGCTTGTGACAGGAAGCCACGCAGGGTGCCATGCTTTGATGGAGACCACATTTGGTTTAATGAGCTTCTGCTGCCACCTAAAATTCTTCATAATTTTTGAACAAGGAGCCCTGCGTCTGCCTCTCACACTGGACCTCAGCAATCATAAACTGTTCCTGATCAATAGTGTGGTGGCCATCACACCCAAAGTGTTGGTTAGGAGGTCTCTATCCCTCCTGGTTTGACTTCTAGTCCATGCTGACCCTGACTTCCTATGGGCCTCAGAGGCTGCTTGACCAGAGCAGGGAGTGGGGAGAGGGAAGGTGGGAGGGGAGGGGGAAGGTGGGAGGGGAGGGGGAAGGTGGGAGGGGAGGGGGAAGGTGGGAGGGGAGGGGGAAGGGGGAGGAGAAGGGGAGGGGGGAGGAGAAAGGGGAGGGGGGAGGAGAAAGGGGAGGGGGGAGGAGAAAGGGGAGGGGGGAGGAGAAAGGGGAGGGGGGACGAGCCACAAATAATTACCTCCAGTAAGCTAAAGAACCTGAAGGAATTATAGGCAACAGATCAAAAAAAAGTTAACCTAAGCATAGAGACTCGTTTCTCATTTTGAAGGAAGGGTAATAAGTTCTGTAGAATTTGAGGGGGAATTGTTCAGTTTATTATTTATTTTATGCTGCTGCTGCTGCTGCTATGTCGTTTCAGTCGTGTCCGACTCTGTGCGACCCCATAGACGGCAGCCCACCAGGCTCCTCTGTCCCTGGGATTCTCCAGGCAGGAACACTGGAATGGGTTGCCATTTCCTTCTCCAATGCATGAAAGTGAAAAGTGAAAGTGAAGTCGCTCAGTCGTGCCCGACTCTTAGCGACCCCATGGACTGCAGCCTACCAGGCTCCCCCGTCCCTGGGATTCTCCAGGTAAGAACACTGGGGTGGGTTGCCATTTCCTTCTCCAATGCATGAAAGTGAAAAGTGAAAGTGAAGTCACTCAATCGTGTCCGACTCTTCGCGACCCCATGGACTGCAGCCCACCAGGCTCCTCCGTCCGTGGGATTTTCCCGCCAAGAGTACTGGAGTGGGGTGCCATTGCTGCCTTGGGCTTTGGTTCACTTGGCTATTCTGTTTTCTGTTTTTGATTTGCTTTGAGAGTAAAAACTGGTCCTTTAGGTAAAATAATTCAACAAGAAGAAGCAAATTTGGATTGGTGATCAGGAGATATTGTAAATACATATCTGTATTGATACCCAGAATGGTGGGTGAGTGGTAAAAAGAGGAAGCCCTATAAATGGGTGAAATCTCTTAGGAAAGAACTTGAAGAAGAGAAAAAGGCAGTGATATTAGTGCTAAGAAATTAATGGTATAAGGGGCCAGAAAGGAGTCAAAAAGGAAAAGGGAGTCAGAAAAGGAAAAGGGACAAGAAAATAAGCAGACTAAGAATTGAGAAGAAAATCAATGTAAAGTAATATGAAATTCAAGGGTAGAGAGTTTAAGACAGATTGGTCAATAGTTGCCAATAGCGAAGAAAAAGAGGAATGAGAAAAATATTAGAATTGGCAACTAGAAGGTTATTGGCAAACTCGACTGCATATTCAATATTATCAGAAAGGTTAGAGTAAATTGCATAGGATTAAGGTCAGAATTTGATGGTTCAAACAAAAGCTAAAATAGCTCCTTTGGACTGGCTGAAGTAAAATGGAAGTCAAATGAAAAAAAATTCTATTAATAAATAAAGGCCAGTGTATATTTGAAGGAAGAGAAGAAACAAGCAGTGGAAAAGAGAGATCACAATATTAGAAGGACAATGAATAAGAGAGTTGGGGCTCAGAAGAGATAGTGAGTGCTGGACTCAGGCCACAGATAGAGTGGTCAGCTCCAGAAAGGAGAAATATTTGTCCTTCCTGTCTGATAAAAGAAGAAAATCAAAAAGGATAAATATATAAAGAGTCATTCTGAAGGATAATGGGGAAGTTCTTGCCTAAAAGTCATCCTCTGAGTAAAATGGAAATGAAAGCCACTTGCTGAAGTGTATTTTTATAATCTACAGTTTAATAGTTTTCTACAAATATTGGGGCTGGATGGGCCGTCTATCAGAGACAGGTTATGAAAATGGAATTTTTAATCATCCCACATAAACTCCCTTCCTAGAAACAATGTTATGCAGCATACTTGCCAAGGGAGAATAAACAAACTGCTTATTCAGCAGTATGAAATATAGCATCTTTTGAATATTTCATAGCAAGGCTTCAGGTATAAAATTTCAGGAGTTGAAATCTGTAGAGTAATAAGAAATTGAACAAAAATCATCAGCAAAAATATTGTAGAGGGAGGCCAACGCAACTGAACTGACCAAATTATGGAAGGAGAATAGAATCATTTATTATGAGCCCCGGAGTTAGAGGCTCCAAGAACAACCACACACACACACACTCACAACTTGATGTTTCTACTTCTACATAAAGTACCTAATAAAGTGTGTTTATTTTGAGAAACACAAATAATCTAACGTGACTTAAAATGGATCACTTGCTGCTCTTATTGGATACTAATAAATTCAATATATCCAATTAGAGATGGGCTTTAGGTATGGAAGTTAAAAGTGTTTTCCTAAGAATTTCTCATCTGTTTATTTATTCATCTACAAAGTTTACCCTTTGAAGTGAAAAAAAGACACCTGCCTAGGAAGTTTCTCTGACTTCTACGCTGAAAGTTTGTGGATTCACACAGCATCAAACCCAAAGCAAAACCTATTGCCAGCATCTAGAGGAATTTCAGTAAGTAATTGACAGTAAGACAAATGGGGCTGGCTTAAGAAAACTGGTCAGCGACCTACGTTTCAGCACATGAAGAAAGACAAAATGTTTGTCCCTCATGCTGCTGACTCAGATATCCGGGTCCTTGTTCTGTATTAACCACAGGCTGTCCTCTAGAGGGAGTTCTGTTCTGTCCCACTTGGCCATGTTTTGCCCCATTTTCCAGCTCAGCTCCTCACTTCCAAAAAGTGTAGATCTGATGTGTGTCACTAGGATTTCAGAACAACAAGGTGTGAGGACTCGGGAATTTTAATAGAAGAAGTGTAGATCTTGAAATGGTTTTCCTAAGCAGATCTTCTTTGGGTTCTTTCTCCTCCTGTTAAATCACTTCACAGTATTTTCCTGCCTTCTCTCAGGTCTCTATCATGTCAAGTGTTAGTCGCTCAGTCGTGTCCGACTCTTTGTGACCCCAAAGGCTGTAGCCTGCCAGGCTCCTCTGTCCATGGGATTCTCCAGGCAAGAATACTGGAGAGGGTTGACATTTCCTCCTCCAGGCATCTTCCCAACCCAGGGATCGAATCTGGGTCTCCTGGATTGCAGGCAGGAGATTCTTTACCATCTGAGCCACCAGAGAAGCCACCATGTAAGGGACTCCCTAGAAGATCAGGGACACCCTGGGTGGAGATCAGGAGAAAACACAGAGTGAGCACTGAAACCAGCTTTTGTATGTAGCCTTTACGTCTCAGCCGTGCACTTATCTCTGAGAAAACTTGTAGCTTTCTTTCCTCACTTCCCACATAGTATCTCTGTAATTCCTCTTAACTCCTTTTAAATTTAATTATAAGGTTACAAGATTCCATATAAAATGTATTTAAGCTAGGTTTTAGGAAATAGATATATTTTCTCATTTAAAAGGAATATCACACAAAACTTAACAACTTAACCACTTGTTCTCTCCTTTCTGATATCAAAGTATGACAAATATATCATTTGCTGTTAGTCAGAGAGAATGATACCACTCTAATGGCAGAAAGCAAAGAGAAGCTAAATGGCATCTTCATGAGGGTAAAAGAGAAAAGTGAAAAAGCTGGCTTAAAACTCAACATTCAAAAAAGAAGATCATGGCATCCAGTACCATAACTTCATGCAAGTAGATGGGGAAAAATTGGCAGATTTTACTTTGAGGGGCTTCAAAATCACTGTGGACAGTGACCACAGCCATGAAATTAAAGGATGCTTGCTTCTTGGAAGGAAAGCTATGACAAACCTAGACAGCATATTAAAAAGCAGAGACATTACTTTGCCAACAAAGTTCCGTATAGTCAAAGCTATGTTTTTCCCAGTAGTCAGGTACAGATGTGAGAGTTGGACCATAAAAGAGGCTGAGCACTGAAGAACTGATGCTATCAAATTGCAATGCTGGAGTAGACTCTTGAGAGCCCCTTGGACAGCAAGGAGATCAAATCAATCAATCCTAAAAGAAATCAGTCCTGAATATTCATTGGAAGGACTGATGCTGAAGCTGAAACTCCAATACTTTGGCCACATGAGGAGAAGAGCCTACTCTTTGGAAAAGACCCTGATGCTGGGAAAGACTGAAGACAGCAGGAGAAAGGAGAGATAGAGGATCACATCTTTGGGTAGTATCACTGACTCAATGGACATGAGTTTGAGCAAAATCTGGGAGATAGCGAAGGACAGGGAAGGCTGGCATGCTACAGTTCATGGGGTCTCAAAGAGACAGGACTTAGTGACTGATCCTTATCTTCCTACATTTTCTAATATGTAGAAAATATGATGTTTTATTATATGCTCAGATGTGATATGCTTATAAATATTTTCTTTTATTTGACTATGGAAGTTGATCAGTATATATTTGAGTAGATCCTCAACCAATGCAATTAATTACAAATGAGCTTCAGCAATGTCATTCCAGGTGCATTATTTTAAGAAATGTATTTTCACTTGGTGCCTAGACATTTTCTCCCACAAATTAGCCCCACTCCAACAAGGTTGGAGATGGTCTTAGGAGAATATGGCATTGACCATGGGCTCACATATCAGGTAGGGGTGGGTTTGAGGCTTGCTGGTGCCATTTACTAGTTGTGTCATCTTGGAGAAGTGACCTATCTGTTCTAATTCTCTAATGTGTCAGATGAGTCTAAGAATAATTCCTTTCTTATTATGTGGGTATAAAAATTAAACAGAATAATGAGTACTTAGCCAGTATCTGTCACAGACTTGGTTCTTGGCAAGTGTTGACTTTGATCTGTTGGCTCCTCTTTAGAAGTATTTATGATGCAGACTCATTCACAAACCTCAGTTCAGAGGGGAGCCATACTTGTCATGATATCCACAAAGACTACAGCCCTGGTGAAAAATGAGAAGCAAGACTTCACAGAGAAGACAGACAAATTCCAGAGGGTGTAGAGAAATGGCATGGATTTGAGCTGGATGAGAATCCATGCCAAGAGGGAAATTTCAATGTCCTTCAAATCGCAATAACAGTTGTTCCTTTTAAGGTCAGATTTCCATAAGAAAAATACCATTTTCCTGCACTGCTGACCTCTTTGATGCTGTGCACAATGCTATAACCAGAAATTAAAATATTGGTTTTTGGTACATTTTATCTTCAGGAGACTATTATTATTCCTATTCAAGTGTTTTAATTGTGATCAACAAGTATCAATAAAAGAGTAGCTATTTATCAACTGTATGGTGTGAACTTCAGATTTCAGATTGAGGCTTACTTCCAACCCAATCATGACCATCTCTCTAAGTCATTCAGCTACTCTGAGAAACAACAGAGTAAGTGGGGGTCATGGAGGGGAGTAAATTATGAGTTACTGTGGGTTAGGTTATTTAGATCTTAAAGTATATGAACGGGGAAAGTGGCAGAGGAATAAAGAACTAGGAGGAACTCTGTGAGAAGAATATCCAATATGGTGTGGGTTTGCCTAGATTTCTTCTGTCCAGATTTTAGAGAAATGCAGGAATATAAAAGAACCTAAAAGCCCCTAAAAAGGGGGGAGATCATGATGTAAACAAAGAAGGGTGAGCTAAGGAAGGGTTCCTTGAAACTAAATGATGAGTAGGGATAAAGTTGTTGCTGTTATTGTTGTTGTTTAGTCGCTAAGCAGTGTCCAACTCTTTTCCACTCCCATAGACTATCACCTACCAGACTCCTCTACCTGTGAGATTTTCCAGGTGAGAATACCGGAGTGGGTTTAATACCCGTCAAATTTAACTGCATACAATGCAGAATTATGTTATGGCAAGATTAAACTGCACAACCCAAATTGATGCTGCTGTTCGCTACTGATTGGTACCACCTAGTGAAGCCTACCTACTCCACCAGATGTCAATAGAGATTATTCTTGGCTCTGCAGTTGGCTGTTTTCAAGAACAGTGGCAGCAGTTCCAGGAGTTTCCTAGGAGGATGATACTTTTTAACTGCCCAATTCAGCAAAATTAAACTGAAATAATCCTGAAAACAAGGTACCATTTCTTCTTCCATGCTTCCCAAGAAACCCAGTGTTTCTTTATTGGCCCCGTCTTCCTGTCATCCCAAGAAGATAATATCTTTAACTGCTCCTGATTGGCAATTTGCTTATACTGAAGAAGAGTCCATTGTTATATGAAAATTCACATTATTATTGAGCATATTATTGTGGGATTTACAGTGTTTATATTCAAATTAAAGGCATTAAATAGAAAGATCAATCTACGGAATACTGAATTAGTGACGTTGAATAAGTTCCGAAACTCTCCTAGATTTGAAACAGAGGCAAAAAGCAAAGACACCAGACCAAGGAGAGAAAAGGTGATTGAAAAATTAATACACAAAACTGGACAGGGTCAAAACTAAATTTTAGAATTGGAGTTGTGTCTGAGGAGTACAGAATAATTAGAAGAGAAATTCAAAAATATAATTAAAATATTTTTCATTAGCCCTATAAGCATATTTACACATTGAAAAATTCACTGTACTCAAGATAGAATCACTGAATCCAAATCCTGAAGGCAAACTGAAAAAAACGTTTGATTAGAAGAAAGAAGTGGAAGAATATTCCACTGAATATCCTATTCAGCCATTATATAAAATTCAGAAAGGCTACACATTATATATAAATTATCTAAAATTAAGCATCAAATTCAATCATCTCTGCAATACTACATTTTAGGGGAAGAATAATTATAGTTCATCAAAATAAAAATATGTAGACTCAAGAATGCTATGCCCAGTCAAAGTTTTGATTTTGTGTGTGTGTTCATATGTGAAAGCAATGGAAATATATTTTACATACACATGGCTCATAAAATATACCACTCATTTATTCTTCTAGGAAAAAAGACACCTAAAAACATTTTCCAGCCAAGATTAAACATAGGAAAATGGGGAATATGCCTTAAGATATTTTAAAACCTATATAACATAAAGCTGTGATCATCAAAATAGGACAGGAATAAGCAGAGTAATATATTGATGCTTGAATGAATAATAAAGTAGAAATGATAATAAAACCTATAAATACATTGTTCTGAAACAACTGAAAAAACTAAACTAAAATAAATACCAGAAAATTTATTTATAATAGAAAGCCTAGAAGACATTTAGAGACACAACTATCTTGCTCCAAAGAAAATGGGATAAATAACACAGGGAGAAAAATTAGATTTTGTTATGAAAAATTTTAAACCTTTGTGTCTCAAACGATAACACCAGGAGCTGGCTTCCAGAAGTAAGTACCTCTTTCAGTTCACCTGGTTTTGAATTTTGCTTAAATGGAATGATGCAGCCATTTTTCTCCTACCTGGGGCCTCTTTTGGACAACATTGTCTATGAGATTATCTTTGTGGTTGTGGACCATTGTAGTCACTTCTGCTCATTGCTGTGTCACATGTTGGGCGGACTGGAAGGAGGTAGGAAGAGAGTCTTTGGATACCAGGGAATGGCCTATACTGATGAGGATATGTTCATGTTGTAAAACTGCAGTATGCTGTACACTTATAATTTGTGTACTTTTCTGTACACATGATACAAAAGTAAACTTTGAAAAGAGCTCTTTGAAATCAAGTTTAAGCTATAATAAAGTAAAATAAGCAACCAGAAGCCAGAAATGATGAGTAATAAAAATGCCTCCTGTGTCTGGAGATGCCTTAAGAAATCTGCCAATCCCTGATGGCCTAGAGTTTGGATTTGAAAAGGTCACATTAGTGTAGGGCCACGAGACAAAGCCTGGGAGCTGAGTTGAGTATGATGTTGGGGCTAGAAACTGTATTAATCACGCTTCTGCAAAGTGACTTCAATGGCTGAACCAGGGGGAAAAACCAACCCTGGAAGTAGGCTTGCCAGTTTTACCCTTAGCTCAGGATAGAGGGAAAAGGAAGAATCCATGTCCCCAAGAATTCCTAACTATAAGCTGTGTCTGGGGCTAGAAGTCACACTACCTTTGTGGCCTGAAAAATCAAAATCAAAAAATTGATTTTCAAGTGGTGTCCACGTACCAGACAAAGTAAATGTAAATCATTTCTAGTGCCCCACCCATTAAATTCAACTTTCAAAATGTTCTACAGATAAGTTCCTAGGGACCATCATCTCAAAACCAAAAAGATAGATAAACAAAGAAACAAAAGATTATGATTTAAAATCAAGAGAAAAACATCCTACAGAATCAGATCCACACAGAGAGATGAAATTGGAATTACCAGAAACAAACATGAGTATATTAACACATTTGGAGAAATAAAAGAGGGGCTTGACAGTGAAGGAAGAAGAAACCACCAAACTTGACTAGGAAGACATTATAAAGAAACAAAGAGAATGTCTAAGAATACAAAAGAATGATTATTGATATTAGAAACTCAATGAATAAATTAAATAGCACATTAATTTCAGATGATAGGAGAATTGATGACTTAGATGAAGAATAAATATCTAGAATGGAGCACAGAGTCAGTGTTGAGAACAGCTGATGCAAACTGAGTAGAATAAAAAAAAATCAGACTCTATTCTTTCCATGAGGAACAAATAAATAAAATAATGAAAAGAGAAAATTCAAGGAGATATAAGTGGTCAAGTGTATTACAAGATAGGTAAAAGACTGCAACCCTCAAATTCAGAAACTTCAAAGAAACACAAACAAAATGATTAAAAGGAAAACCTCATCTAGAAATATTTTCATAAAACAACAGAATTTCAGAGACAAAGCGAAAAATACTAAACTATTACTCAAAGCAAAAGAATTACAGTGACCTTGAGATACTATTTCTCATATATCAGAGTTCAGTTCAGTTCAGTTCAGTCGCTCAGTCATGTCCAACTCTTTGCAACCCCATGAATCGCAGCACACCAGGCCTCCCCGTCCATCTCCAACTCCTGGTGGGTTGGTCCATCAGCAACTCACCAGACTCACATCCATTGAGTCAGTGATGCCATCCAGCCATCTCATCCTCTGTTGTCCCCTTCTCCTCCTGCCCCAAATCCCTCCCAGCATCAGAGTCTTTTACAATGAGTTGACTCTTCGCATGAGGTGGCCAAAGTACTGGAGTTTCAGCTTTAGCATCATTCCTTCCAAAGAAATCCCAGGGCTGATCTCCTTCAGAATGCACTGGTTGGATCTTCTTGCAGTCCAAGGGACTCTCAAGAGTCTTCTCCAACACCACAGTTTTGCAAAACCTAAATGTTTGACACAATACCCTGTTGGAGAGGCTGACCTCAGATATTGCTGGTAAGGATGCAAAATAACATGAACCTGTGGAAAGGAATTTGTCCACATCAAACAAAATTTTATATGCACATGTTCCTTGATCCAGCAACCCTTCTTTAAGAAATAGCCCTCAAAGATACATTTATAAAAATGTTAAAAGGTTTTACACAAAGCTATTTATTTAAAAATTAATTAATGGAAAAAAGAATTCAAATATCTACTCGCAGAAAGCCACTTAAATTCCATTGTGTGTATGGTACATACACACAATGAAATGTGGTACAGCTGTCTAACAGAATGAGCAGCATCTCTGTGTGACTGTAGAGTGGTATCCTGGATATTCTGTTTTTAAACGTGTTGAAAAATGAGTTTAGTTTGTTATTTATCTAAGAATGTAAGAGGGATTCTTAAAAATAAGTTGAAAGCCATATAAATGAACAGAATAAAGATACTGATTTCTCTAAAACTTTCTTGTTTTGGAGATTTGACCTTGTACCCAGGTATATGTTTTAAACAGAAAACAAAAATTTTATTTAAGAGCAGTTTTGAAAAATTGAAAGTGTCATTTGTAGACAGTATGATTACCCATGAAAAGCCTCTAAATAACCCCCGTAATAGGATTAGTAAGAAAACTGAGTGAGTTTGCTAGAAGCAAGATCAATAGACAGAAGCAGCAAACAGAAAAGGACACCGAAAAGTGACAAAAGTTACAGTAGCAGCAAAATAACATCAGTCACCAGGCTCCTCTGTCTGTGGGATTCTCAGGCAAGAATGCTGGAGTGGGTTGCCATGGTATCCTCCAGGGGCTCTTCCCCACCCAGGGATGGAGCCCACGTCTCTTGTGTCTCCTGCATTGGCAGTCAGGTTCTTCACCGCTAGCACTGCCTAGGAAGCCCCAGTTTATATTCGTATTTCTGGAAAGGAATATAAATTGGGACAATTAGTTTGAAAAGCAATTGATATGACTGAATAAAACTGTACTTGAGCACCTATGAAGCTCCATTAATTCCATGTTTGTTATATCCCTAGAAAAATCACCGATATTTTTGACCAGATGAAAAATCCTGGGATAGCATGTATTCACATCATTGCTTATAAGAATATAACAATGTTAAATGTTACAAATATGTGTCAATGAAATAACATAAAATAATGAAAGTGAATGAACTACAGCTTCATGCATTAGCATGGTTTAATCTCAAAAAAAAGTGCATTATTAAATAAACAGCAAGCCGCAGTCCAGCGCACACACACAGTATTATTGCATGCATATAAAGTACAAATGCAGAAGTAAAAATATGATGGTCAGTATGCAAATATTTCTAAGATATAAACAGCAAAGGAAAAACTCATACAAATTTTGAGTTAATGGTTACCTTTGCAGTGGGGAGAGGGGAAAGTGATGAGAAAAAAGTATAAACAGGGCCCGAATGAATGAGTGACTTTCTGTTTCTTAAGGTTGAGTTTAGAAATCATGGGCATTCATTGCGTTACTTTTCTTTAAACTGTACATATGTTATATGCAGTTTTAAGTATAATATACATAATAAAAACATTTGTAATGTATCAATATATAACAAAGTTTTAATATCTTTACCATATTGAACCATAAAAATAACTAAGAAAAACTAAACTGCCCTTAGAAAAGGTGAAAATAATTCATCTTTACCACTCTTCTAAAATGCGAATTTAAAAATAATAATAATAAAAATAAATTAAATGTGAATTAAAACAAATAATGAGGTAGACTTTTCATCTGTGAAATTGAAGTGCTTGCTTTCTTTTTAATGAAACTGCCTTTGGCTGGTTGGGGGATTGTGCAATAGTTCTCTCACCATTCATGAGAACATAAATTGGCACATACTTTCTAAAAATAATATATTTTGGGGGTTATATTCATTTACTTCTAAGATTGTATTTACATGTACAAGAATATTTATTACAGTATTATATTTATTACAGTATTATTTACAAGCATAAATTATTGAAAACAATGCAAAAGCCCAAAAATATGAGGCAGATTAAATAAATTATGATATTGCAATGTGATGGAATAATGGATAACATATAAAAGTCATAAATTTGTAGAATAAAGCAATGGCAAGTTCTACTGATATATTAAATCAGAAAAGTCAGATTCCAAACTATTTTGCTGCAACAATATATAACTAAAAAACAATTATTCAATACTTAAATGTGTTTGTATATATATTAGATATACATAGAAAAGATGATGAAAGGAAATATCTATCATAATATGTTGTTTAGTCAATAAGTCATGTCTGACTCTTTGTGACCCATGGACTGTAACCCACCAGGCTCCTCTGTCCATGGGATTCTCCAGGCAGGAATACTGGAGTGGGTTGTCATGCCCTCCTCCAGGGTATTTTCCCAACTGAGGGATCAACCTAACATCTTGATCCAAGTGGGGTTTAGTTGTGCTCGGTCACTTCAGTCGTATCCGACTGTTTGAGACACTATGGACTGCAGCCCAGCAGGCTCCTCTGTCCATGGATTCTCCAGGCAAGAATATTGGAGTGGGTTGCCATTTTTTCCTCCAGGGGATCTTCCTGAGCCAGGAATCAAACCCGTGTCTCTTATGTCTCCTGACTTCTCAGGCAGTTTACCACTGCATCTCCTGGAAACCCCTTTTCTGCAAGAGTGTTATGTTTTTAATCAGGAAAATTAAATTTACTGAGTTATAAAGGTTTATGAGTAATTCTGATGTTCAAAGGGCTTTTAAAAATGTGGTGATGGCTGTGAATATGTATCAGACTATCTCAAGAAGCCCATAGGCTGGATTTAAGGATAAAACTAGTTGAGAACATTCATAGTTTCAGGGAAGACACATCACATGCCACAAGAGGCATGTGTGGAAATCTTGGGAAAGCAGAGACCTCTTAGATGGTTGAGGAGGCTGAAGATGGGTTGAGAAGATTCTGCTTTGTAGACATTTAAGCATATAGCATATAGAGTTGGGAAAACATATACTTTAACACATTCTGAGCTGTGTATGAGCCCATGTGTGTGCGTGTGTTTGTCTTTTTACTCAAATAGAGAATGGGATTTCTTGGGAAAACTAAATGATATTAGAAAATGTCCTTTCCATTATCTATGGGCCTTTTTCCATACATCTAGATCACTTGGAAAACTGATAACAAAACGAAGCTTTTACCTTGGGAAAGAAATGTCTTCTACTTCAACAGCAATAGACATTGCTACTTAAAGTTAAAAATATTATATGCAATATTTTTGCATGTTATCTATAAAAATCATATAATAATTAAATGCCCTAGTCAATCTTAGTGTCTCTGACAAATCTAACATATTTTTACTATTTATCCTATGGGGGAGAAAAAATAACTCTTAGGTAACAAATACCCTTAGTTAAAAATAGAATCATCCTCTTGTAACTGATTAAAAAGGGGTCATGCTTATTTTTATGACTAGGATAATAAATAAATAGCAGGCAGGCCCACACTTATGTTTGCTACACAATGATGATGATCATATACATCCGTTTCTTGGTTATCTGCTGTAAGGTTAGTTCACAGCCAATTTTTATCCCTTTCACATTTATGTCTACTGTGTTGAACATGTTATGCTAGGTCTGAGGGTAGGGAAGGAGTCTGGGTCAGATGTTTTAGGTCTGGGAGTGGGGAAGGTCAGTTTCTCAGAAGAAAATTCATATGCAAATGATGTATTAAGAAAATGCTCCCAGAAAAACAAAACTACAATAGTGAGATGTCTGTATGGTCAAAATTATCCTTTTTCCAGTAGCCATGGATGGATGTGAGAGTTGACTGAGGGCCCAGTAATTGATGCTTTTGAATTGTGCTGCTGGAGAAGACTCTTGAGAGTCCCTTGGACTGCAAGAAGATCAAACAAGTCAATAAAGGAAATCAGCACTGACTATTCATTGAAAAGACTGATGCTGAAGCTGAAGTTCCAACTTTTTGGCCACCTAATGCGAAGAACTGACTCATTGGAAACACTCCAATGCTGGGAAAGACTGAAGGCAGAAGGAGAAAGGGGCGGCAGAGGATGAAATGGTTAGATAGCATCACCAACTCAATGGACATGAATTTGAGCAAACTGGGAGATACTGGAAGAAAGGGAAGCCTGGAATGCTGTAGGCCATGGGGTAGCAAAGAGTTGGACAGGACTTAGCTACTGAACAACAACGAGTGAGAGGTTGAGGGGACAGGATAGGGAGGAGCAAACAGACACATCTCCAGGAGTCTCAGAGCAGGTAGATACAGCCTGACTCTTCAAAAAAAGGACTCTGGAAGGTAAAGAGTCACCCCAATCTGAAGCAAGAGTATTGTCAGTTACCCTTCAGGGGACTTAAACTCCCTGGCACTTCTTTTTGCCTTCTTCCTTGGGGCAAAGCTGGTGCTGCAACTCTGCTGCTGCTAAGTCGCTTCAGTCGTTTCTGACTCTGTGCGACCCCAGAGACAGCAGCCCACCAGGCTCCCCCCTCCCTGGGATTCACAAGAACACTGGAGTGATTGCCATTTCCTTCTCCAATGCATGAAAGTGAAAAGTGAAAAGGGAGTCGCTCAGTCGTGTTCGACTCCTAGCAACCCCATGGACTGCAGCCTACCAGGCTCCTCCGTCCATGGGATCTTCCAGGCAAGAATACTGGAGTGGGGTGCCATTGCCTTCTCTGGAGTAACTCTAGGCAACTGCAAATAAGAAAGAAGAAGAGCATTCACAGGGGCTTGGTGGAAGCAAATGGGAATTAGTCCAGGGACCTGGGTGGGAGTCCAGCAGTGTCCAGTTCAGAAAGCATGAGGCAGAGGAGAGGGGGGAAACAGTTCAGACACACCTTCATCCTCAGATTAATCACACTCAGTGGTGATGGTGAGAGCAAGAAGGCAGCCACTTAGACTGGAGATGATCCGAACTGGGGCAGAAGACCAAGGTTCTGCCTCTGGAGCTTCAGTTCCAACTCTGAGCCTCCCTGAATGAAAGGTGTCTCCTCTTCAGTCCAACAAGAACCAAAAGGATACCTTCTTTACAGGTTACTTTTGACCATCAGTGAAGATGATATATGTGTAAGTACTTTACAGGCTGTAAAAGTCTATATAAACAAATAATTTTAATTATGACACAAGGTGGAATAGAATTCCCTGGCAGTCCGGTGGTTAGGACTCAGTGCTTTCACTGTGGGGTCTCTGGGTCTGATCCCTGGTTGGGGAACTAGGATTTCACAGGCTGTGGGGTACCACCAGAAAAAAAAAAAAAAAAGATGGAGTAGGAATGTCACACAATATGTGTCATAAAAACCCAGACGAGGGACACTGAGGGCAGAATTTGAGTTGATTCTTACAGGATGAAAACCTTTTTAAGAACAAATTTGAGGCAGAAGAGAGAATTACAAAGAGAACATAACCAGAAAGACCTGGGATACAGAAGCCTGTTGCCCTGATTTTCCTTCAGACATCACCATGTGCTTCCTCAGCCCTCTGCCTGTGACGTGACGACTGCTCTGGTCCAAAAATTTTTGCTTTTGGTGGATACAATGACTATTAATACATCTTCAGTTATGGTCCACACACATTTCCCTTCCAGCTAAGAACTGAAAATAGAAACCAGTTTCCAGGTCAATTAAGAGATTACATCTAACATGCTAACTCCTCTTGGTCCCTTTGTTTACAGTGAAATCTTGTTCCTTGTGATTTTGGACCTAAAATCATCTAAACACATTAAATACTTAACTATGAAATGTGTACAAATATTTGTACCCTTAAATATGAAATATGATGATGCCTCTCAAATTAAAGTAACTTGCATTTTGGATAACCACATATCTTTTAAAATCAATTTTTAAAAATATATTGTGTATAAAACACATGTATTATTCAGGTTCATGAGGAATTTATGATCCCATATGACAGGTACTAAGAAATGTAATGAATATTGTACATAAAATTTTTCAATTACAAAGTTATTTAATTATGGTAATAACTGATACTTGAATATCTGAATGATGAACATTTGAATAGCACCTTACAAAAGACCTTTCTAAGTATTTAATTCTCAATACAACCCTAAAGGGAGTTATTAACATGGGGAAACTGAAGTTTAAGGCATTCAAGTAAGTGCCAAAGGTTGGACAGCTAATACTTGCCTAAATCAGAACATAAGCCAAATCATCAGACCGCCAACCTGGGCTTCTTGGATCATGTCATATTCTGCCATTTATAGAAATTACTTTAAAATATATATTCATCTTTCAGCAGCTTTATTAATAGTTCATAACCTAAAATGTGGAAGGCAAAGATCAGAGCAAAGTATGGGAAGCAGTAATTCTCCTTGTCCCCTTCTATGTTAGAGAGCGATTGCTTTATTTCATGACATCCTTCATCTTTAGTCATCTGCTTCAATATTCTTCATTAGATTCGTCATCTATTTCAGACCTAGGCCTGCTCAGCTTTGTCATCAACTGCTCAGATATACCTTATCTCAGAGCATGACTAGAGAGCATCATCTGTTTGTTCATTGCCAATTTGTCTAAAATTTATAAGAACTGAGGGAGGAGGTCTTATAAGTCTTCTTATGAGCTCCAGCTCCAGCTCTGCTAAGTATTAGCATCCTGACTCTGCATGAAAGATAAATATCTCCCCTTATTGTCCATCTTCAAATACATACAAATTCCAAGGCAAGGAAGGAGGTGAATGAGAAAATTCAGACAATTTCTGACCATGATTGATTATTAATCACCTCCTTTATGACAGTATTGGTTGTTTTGTCTACATTATCTCACTTTAATCCTCAAAATAATCCCAAGTTTTAAGTGTATTAGTTTCATCTTACAGATGAGAGCATTTGTAATAGCATTCTGAGCCAAGTCCTATCCAACACCCATGTTAAATATCTATTCTTTAGATTCTAAACTTGACTTTAAATTTAGAGTTGAAATTGTACATGCATTCCTTCCTCTATTCTTTGATAAATATTAAGTATCATTGGTAAATGATGCCAGCACTAAAACTAACAGAATATTCACTCTTGAAGATAAATACATCTGAAGAAAATAAGTAGTCATCTTAAAGAACTAGAAGGAATACAAGACCTGTAAAACTTAATTTAACATGATAAATATATTAACATATTTAACAAGGTTTCAATCAAAAAAGGAAGTGTCTGCAATGCAAGTCTAGAAAAGTCTTTTCAGCCTATCTGAGAGAAAATAAACCAAATCATCAGACTCCCAACTTGGGCTTCTTAGATCGTGTCATATTCTGCCATTTATAGAAATTGTTTTAAAATATACATTCATCTTCCAGAAGTTTTATCAATAGTTCATAACCTAAAATGTGGAAGGCAAAGATCAGAGCAAAGTATGGGAAGCGGTAATTCTCCTTGTCCCTTTGTCCCCATCCAAGAAAGTGGGTGCTTGGCCAAAACAAACACCTAGCAAAATGCTAACCTCCCTGGTGAAAATATTCCTACTGTGAAAACCTATGTCAACCTGTCTTAACCTTGTGCTACTAAACATTTGAATTACCTAATTCTTTGTCCTGATTTCTTGTCCAATAAGCTAACTTTTGCTTCAATTTGGTCTCTTAAGTAGATGTGTCAACCCAAAGAGAATGTGCTGGTCATTCCAGTGCAAGTGTTCAGTTCCCATGACAGGTGTACTTGAAGTTCACAAGCTGGCATTCCCACTTGACTATCAGTTTTATGAGCTTTGTTACTATGGGTCTTATCTTGAAAGGCATATACCTCCCAAGATGTTGATAAAATCAGGTTTCTAAGTCTCTTCAAGTGAAGACGAGACTACAGCCTGGGGTTGAGTTCACCAGAATTGTCTATTAAAATAGCCTTCTGGCAAAATTCTAGAAGCCTACTATGAATTTTATCTGTCAATATAACTAAGCTATAGTGCCCAGATATTTGGTCAAACCTAGGTTAGATGTTGCTAAGAAGGTATTTGTTTTAATGTAATTAACATTTAAAGCAGTAGACCGAGTAAAGTGGGTTGCCCTTGATAATGTGAGTGGGCTCATCCAATCAGCTAAAGACTTTAAGAGCAAAGATCAGAGCTTCCTGAAGAAGGAAGTTGGATTCTAGACTCCAACATCAACTCTTACCTGAATTTCCAGCCTTTCAGCTACCCTTGGAGAAGGAAATGGCAGCCCACTTTTCTGTTCTTGCCTGGAAAATCCCATGAACAGAGGAGCCTGGCAGACTACAGTTCATAGGGTCACAAAGAGTCAGACACAACTGAGCGACTGAGCACACTCAGCTGCCCCACATATTTTAGAATTGCCAGCCCCCATAACTGCATGAGCCAATTCCCTAAAATAATTTTTTTCCTATTGATCAATTGAAATACAGAAGTAGAAGTAGATATAAAAATTGATTCTGTTTCTCTGGGGAGCCCTAACTAATATACCACTACTCTCAGTCTCCCAAGGTGGCCATCTACCTTTGCCACTGAAAGTGTCTGTGAAACTGAAAATGGCTCTGTCATATCTGACTCTTTGTGACCTGATGGACTGTGTAGTTCATAGAATTCTCCAGGCCAGAATACTGGAGTGGGTAGTCGTTCCCTTCTCCAGGGGATCTTCCCAACCTAGGGATCGAACCAAGGTCTCCCACATTTCAGGTGGATTCTATACCAGCTGAGCCACCAGGGAAGCCCAAGAATACTGGACTGGGTAGCCTATCCCTTCTCCAGTGGATCTTCCCGACCCAGGAATTGAACTGGGGTCTCCTGCCTTGCAGACAGATTCTTTACCAGCTGAGCTACCAGGGATGTCTAACAGGCTTATCTTTCTGTTAGTGGCTTCACTGAATCATAGAATTTAGGGCAAGAGCACACTTTCCACTGACAGAGTGGCTTTCCTTCAGTCAAATGTGGATATAATTCATGTTTCTGGATTCTCATTCTGATGCCCTTGTGATGATGTTCTTATTCTTCAGTTACTCCAGCCATATAATTTTTGTTATTCTTCAAACTGCTAATTATTAGCTCTATGTTTACAGTGGTTTTAATGTTAACTTTCAGTTTGGCATCTTGCAGTCAGTGGCCTTTGACTGGGTTTGAACATGAAATCTTCTAATCTCAGCCTTAGGCAGAAATGTCCCGCTGGGGTATTTTTACTGAATAGTGCATCTTACCTTTAAAAGAAATATAGGTGGCATTTTTAATTTTTTCTTAGATGCCTTCAGGGATGCTTCAGGAAAAAAGCTACTGCTAAGCCACTGGTAATGCTCTTCAATAATTCTACATTTAGTGTGGAATCTTTATAAAAGTCCATTAATTTTTGCATTTTCAAGCACTGGAGATTGCTAGTTAATCTGCTAATTGGATTGAATGGGAAAAAAATTTTGAAAGCCTTCTTTGAGTATTATAGTATTATGCAATGAGTTCCAGTAGGGTTAGGATTTTCTCTAATCTTTGTTGACAGATGAATAGTTGCACCTCCTTAATTAGACTGCTATCTTTTCTAACTTTCTACATTAAACCAAATCAAATGTATCTGCATCTTCCTACATATTCCCTACAATAGTTATGAGATTGCCACATCCATGTGGAGTCCAGAATTATAGACCCTTGAGTGCAACTCATGAGTCAAAACTGGTCTTTGAAAGAACTTAATCAGTAATATTCTTTGAAAAAGAATAGAAAAGAGAAATAGTGGCCCTTGCCTAGAACCAGGATTTAACACTCATGTGCCAAGTCCATGTCTGAATCCCAAATGACCATTTTAGAAACAAAAACATCCTGCAAATCAAATAAGCCCACTGTGGCCTGGGAGTAATTTCAGTGGCTTCTGGAGAACTTTCTGGCCTTTCCCTCAATTCTCATCAAATGTTCATCTACCAACAAAAGCAGATTTAGTTTGAAACCTGATAATACTTATGAGAAATGTAAGCATTAATTTGTTCACTCATTTACTCATCAGTCTATATGCTTTCAGTTCAGTTCGGTCCCTCAGTCGTGTCTGACTCTTTGTGACCCCATAAACCACAGCACAAAAGACCTCCCTGTCCATCACCAACTCCCTGAGTCTACCCAAACCCATGTCCATTGAGTTGGTGATGCCATCCAGCCATCTCATCCTCTGCCGTCCCCTACTCCTCCTGCCCTCAATCCTTCCCAGCATCAGAGTCTTTTCAAATGAGTTAGCTCTTCGCATCAGGTGGCTAAAGGATTGGAGTTTCAGCTTCAACATCAGTCCTTCCAATGAACACCCAGGACTGATCGCCTTTAGGATGGACTGTGGTTGGATCTCCTTGCAGTCCAAGGGACTCTCAAGAGTCTTCTCCAACACCACAGTTCAAAAGCATCAATTCTTTGGCGCTCAGCTTTCTTCACAGTCCAACTCTTACATCCATACATGACCACTGGAAAAACCATAGCCTTGACTAGATGGACCTTTGTTGGCAAAGTAGTCTCTGCTTTTGAATATGCTATCTAGGTTGGTCATAACTTTCCTTCCAAGGAGCAAGCATCTTTTAATTTCATGGCTGCAATCACCATCTGCAGTGATTTTAGAGCCCCAAAAAATAAAATCAGCCACTGTTTCCACTGTTTCCCCATCTATTTGCCATAAAGTGATGGGACTGGATGCCATGATCTTCATTTTCTGAATGTTGAGCTTTAAGCCAACTTTTTCACTCTCCTCTTTCACCAGGGAAGTTCGTTGGGAAGTTCCAGCAAACTTCCCTGGTGGCTCAGATGGTGAAGTGTCTGCCTACAATGCTAGAGACCTGGGTTCAATCCCTGGGTCAGGAAGCTCTCCTGGAGAAGGAAATAGCAACCCACTCCAGTGTTCTTGCCTGGAAAATCCCATGGATGGAGGAGCCTGGTTACAGTCTACAGACTACAGTCCATGGGGTTGCAAAGAGTCAGACACAACTGAGTGACTTCACTTTCACTTTCATCAAGAGGCTCTTTAGTTCTTCTTCAATTTCTGCCGTAGGGGGAGTGTCATCTGTATATCTGAGGTTATTGATATTTCTCCTGGCAATGTTGATTCCAGCTTGTGCTTCCTCCAGTCCACTGTTTCTCATGACATACTTTGCATATAAGTTAAATAAGCAGGGTGACAATAAATAACCTTGATATACTCCTTTTCCTGTTTGGAACCAGTCTGTTGTTCTATGTCCAGTTCTAACTGTTGCTTCCTGACCTGCATACAGATTTCTCAAGAGGCAGGTCAGGTGGTCTGGTATTCCCATCTCTTTCAGGATTTTCCACAGTTTATTGTGATCCACACAGTCAAAGGCTTTGGCATAGTCAATAAAGCAGAAATAGATGTTTTTCTGGAACTCTCTTGCTTTTTTGATGATCCAGCATATGTGCTTTAGATAAAACTAACCTCATGGAGCTAGCAATATATCTGATGATGTTGGTGACATTCTGTCTGAAAGACATAAGGGATATCTTGTCAGTCACTAACAGACATTTTCATGTGAATAAAAATAAAATTTCTAAAGCAGCAGAGGAAATTTGAATAGAAAGTCAAGCATTCATTAATAGTATAGTCCCCAGACTGTGTTCAGTGATGTCTGGCTTAAACTCAATTCTCAGTGAAGAATAGACACTCTCTTGAAGACTACCACCCTGTGCTCAGTATATATGTAGGAGCTATTAATCACGTGTTCAATTATTTTGGTATAACACTTAGCATGTATTGACGCATACAAAGTATGGTCCCTCAGGAAAGCTAGCAATCAGAATCTTAGCACAGACCCTGTTCCTATAAGGAAGGACAAAAGATGGATTAAATGCATTCCCCGAAGCCATCTCTGAGACCTCATATGATACAAGACAGTACAATCACAGAATTCTCTAGTTGTTTTCTGAGATTTAGCTGGGGCTAAATCTCTTACAGTTTTTAGGAGTGTTAACTGGAATTCACAATTTCCTATATGTCTCCTCCATCATGGCAAACTTGAGAGTTTTAGAGGTCAAGACTTACCAGTACAATCGGGGCTCATTAGAGCTGTATGAAAAATGTTGGCTCACACAACAATCTTCACTCAGGTCTAATTCTAATAAATATGTTTAACAGCTGTTGAATCCAGACCGTTTGAGCCTCTTTTTCCCAATACAGGGAAAATCAGCTTCTTGCCATGTAAATTCAAGTTGGTGGTGGTATTACAAAGAAGGAATAGATAGGGGCCTTTACAAGGAAAATTGGAAGTTTCACTTAGAAACAAACAAACAAATAAAGCCTTCCTGGATATGCGGCCATAAGTGGCTCTTCTTATCCCTATAAGGTGTGGAGACCTGGAAGAGAGACCTCATGCCCTTATTTGATCCCAACTGAATTTTAAGATTTGAGAGCCAGCGGGAAAGAGTAGGAAATAGCATTGTATATACTAAGAAGCCAAATTAAAACATTATTTGGAAAGTGAAAATAATGTATCTCTTAAAAAAAATTCTAAGGAGCACCTAACAGAAGACCGCATCTCAAACTCAAATAGTGATGCTGTTGAAATTATTTAATGTTATGGACCCAGCTAGCGTGTTTTCAGTACTACATAGGTAAGAGCAGTATCTTACCAGTATTCTGTTAAAAAAAAAAAAAAAGTCCATTTCTGTATTAATTGCTATCAGAAGTCCCACCCACACTCTATTGTGTCTTAGTGTTAGAAGGGAATGAAATACCAATATGTATATCATTTCAAGGGCTTTGCTGGTGACTCAGACAGTAACGAATCCTGCAATGCAAGAGACCTGGGTTCTACCCGTGGGTCGGGAAGATCCCCTGGAAAAGGTAATAGCTACCCACTCCAGTATTCTTGCCTCAAGAATTCTATGGGCAGAGGAGCCTGGCAGGCTACAGTCCATGGGATCACAAAAAGTCAGCATGACTGAGCAATTTTCATTTTCATACCATTTCAAGTCATATAAAGCTCTCATTTATCTGTATCAAGGTGGATAAATACCAGAGAAGCATCTTTCTTTTTCACTTGTACGTTATATGGTGTGTAAGAGCCTTGTTCTGAGTATAAATGGATAGAAATTTCCTTTATACCTTGCAGTCTTTTAATCCTGTCTCTAGGAAGAACATATTCTCCTGGATGAAAAGGGGGTTTGTCATCTTTTACATTATTTATCTGGAAATAATTTAACTGTGGAATTTCTGATGAGGCCATCACAATATTTTTGCTTATGACTGTGCAGGGTTATATAAAAAAATAATGACATGATGCCAGTTTTCAATCCAATATTATTGCAAAAACTCCCTCAAAAGCTTTTGGAAATAACCCTTTTCTAGGCTATTCTTTCGTGATAAGAGAGTTCATCAAAAAAGGTAGAGAATTTTTACTCACTAATATTTATCTCAGTGGTACAAATCTCAGTGACAAGTTGTCCCAGAAAACCTTAAAGTTTAAGTCATGAAAACAGTGATTCCAATGAAGCTGGGTGCAGAGTTTCCGCACTGCAGGCGTATAAATTGCTGTCACTAGGACAATAGGAAAGGTCTCTGGGGCAGGACAATCTTACTATGCCCTTGGAGATCACTAGAATGTTAACAAGATCACTATTGTCCTTTTCTCAGTGAATGTTCTGGTCTTTTGTGTGTAGGGGCCAGAAAATTTCATGACATTTTGTGAAGGTTGCAGGGTGTGTGTGTGTGTGTGCACGCGTGTGTGTGTTCATTCATTGCTGATTTTATTTAGACAGGTGACTAGAGTGATCGGTCGATGCTATTGACATATATTGAAATTGAGGAGAGCCATATCACAAAGAACGAATTTTACTGAACATAAATTTTAAAATAAATTAAATTTTCAAATCAAGAGCATCAGTTTGCTATTTGAATAACAATAGTCGTTCTCTTTCAAAGCATTCTCTGAATCTGACTGTGGTTGCTGGTATACACCCAGCTTCTCTTCATCAGTGTCTGTTTACTGAGCTTTTATTAGGCAATGACACTTTTTCCTCCATTCTTTTTCTTTGTCTCCTTGCTCTCTGTAACTGCTTATGCATTTTTTGTTTGTTTGTTTTTTGCTTAAAATATCTTCTTCATCCCATTGCCTGCTCTAGACTTTGATGTTCACCTTCTCACTCATTGGGTGTTATTTGCATTATGGAGTTTCCCAAACACTTCTTTGGAGAAAAAAAAAAATCTATATCCCAAGCATGACCATGGCATTTGTTAAGGTAGGGAAATTAAAATTATAAATCTTTCGATGATGGAAGCACCTGCAGTTCTTTGGAATTTTCCTTTTTGTTTAACAATTTTGTTTCAATTTTTACAAGATCAGCAATGGGTTCATTCCAATCCTGTATTTCACTCTGTCTGTTGCCTGATGTAGAATAAGCAGGAGGCAAAAATGCAACATAAAACTACTGCTATAGGAAGCTTTTATAAAGGGTAGAACTTTCTCTACCGATTATGGACTTTGAGAAGCAAGTGGCACTAAGAAGCTATTTCATACATTACACTACATTAGGTATGATGTGGATTTCCATACCACAAGAAATATGAATTTTTAGCCCTCTGGGAACTGGGAATCTAAAAAATACTAGATAAACTGGCAAATATTTCCCATAAATATTCATAAAATGACTTTCTAAAGGACTCTTTAATAGAATATTAAAACTTCTGAGTATTTTTTTAAAAAGAAAGGCTGATTTGAATGTGTATGGGAGAGAGGGTGTGAGTGTGTATGTGTGTGTGTGTGAATGAGCTTGATTTATTGGGTATCAGAATTTTCTTCATTTCATAGTCAGTCATGCTGCAGTTACTTGAATACTTTCAGTTTTGTGATTTTGTAGGTATGTTACAGTGGAATAATGTTGCATCAAAAAGAATATCAATAAAGCCTGAGTCAACAGTGTAAAATATAGGGATTTTACTTTCAATTGGAAGAAAGGAACATGAAACCAAGTTTGTGAAATGCCTTTGAATGACAGCAGCTCAGGTACTTCCTCTGCATCTGAGAGACAGTTCAATATGTAATATCAAGACTATCAAAATTCTGTTCCCTCTTCCCCAAATATTTCTACTAAGCCACCTCACTTTCTGTAGGAGCTGAGTACTTTAGTATGGAATTTGGCTTTGAGATTTGATGCCCAAGGCCATTATGGTCCACACAAAAGTCAATCTCTAGCCAAACAGAGCCACTGTTACTATATTATAAATGTCAATGTTACTGCCATGGGTTGGCCGTGGTGTTCCTCATTTTAGTTACTGCTATTGCTCCAAACATTCAGACCAGCAAACTTCAGATAAGGTGACACATATCAACTGTCCTTCTAGATACACATGAGGTATCAGTTCAGTTCAGTTCAGTCGCTCAGTCATGTCCGACTCTTTGCGACCCCATGAATCGCAGCACGCCAGGCCTCCCTGTCCATCACCAACTCCCGGAGTTCACCCAGACCCACGTCCATCGAGTCAGTGACACCATCCAGCCATCTCATCCTCTGTCATCCCCTTCTCCTCCTGCCCCCAATCCCTCCCAGCATCAGAGTCTTTTTCAATGAGTCAGCTCTTCGCATGAGGTGGCCAAAGTACTGGAGTTTCAGCTTTAGCATCATTCCTTCCAAAGAACACCCAGGACTGATCTCCTTTAGAATGGACTGGTTGGATCTCCTTGTGTACCAGTTCTCTAATTAGGCTTTGGTCATATGAAGTCAAATATATGCTGGCAAGTATGTCTTTTCATCCCTCTCCTAATTTAGACATAGCAACAGTTCTTTAGTCATCTTACTTGAAAAGATCTCATCTCGTTTCACTCTGTATTTCCTTCTCAATTGGCTTGTTTAGCTCTCTTCTTTCCCATAGTCATAGTTAATACTTTAATTTCCTAATAGATAGCATATACAACAATAATAACATATTCAGGAATAAACAGAAAAAAAGACAAACAAGGACTTCATAGGGAAAGTTATGAAACTCTTTTGAAAGTCACACAGTCGAAAATACAAATAAAAAGAAACATAAGAAGCACTGATTGTAAAATTCTCCCATGATTAACCTATAAATTAAATGAATTCCAATCAAAACTCTAATATTTGTCATGAAAATTAAGTAATCCTAAAATTTATACCAAAAAAAAAAAAAGGTGATGAATATCCAGAGCAATTTTCAAGAACAAAGATGGAGGATTTTCTATACTATATGTCAAGACCTACTATAAAAATATAGTAATTAAAACAGGGAGAAATTGGTACAAAGATAGACAAATACTCTGTACTAGAAAGTTATGACCAACCTAGATAGCATATTGAAAAGCAGAGACATTACTTGGCCAACAAAGGTCTGTCTAGTCAAGGCTATGGTTTTTTCTGTGGTCATGTATGGATGTGAGAGTTGGACTGTGAAGAAAGCTGAGCACTGAAGAATTGATGCTTTTGAACTGTGGTGTTGGAGAAGACTCTTGAGAGTCCCTTGGACTGCAAGGAGATCCAACCAGTCCATTCTGAAGGAGATCAGCCCTGGGATTTCTTTGGAAGGAATGATGCTAAAGCTGAAACTCCAGTCCTTTGGCCACCTCATGCGAAGAGTTGACTCATTGGAAAAGACTCTGATGCTGGGAGGGATTGGGGGCAGGAGGAGAAGGGGACGACAGAGGATGAGATGGCTGGATGGCATCACTGACTCGATGGACGTGAGTCTGAGTGAATTCCAGGAGTTGGTGATGGACAGGGAGGCCTGGTGTGCTGCGCTTCATGGGGTCACAAAGAGTCAGACACGACTGAGCGACTGAACTGAACTGAAAATACAAGTACAAAGATGTCCAAATATTGGTACAGAAAATATAACATAGAAACCAATCCACATATAAATGATATCTTTCATATGTGACAGAGAAGACATACATCAGTGGAGAAAGACACATTCAGTAAATGTCAGTGAAACAATTTTTCATACAGAAAAGGACAAAATCTCTGCCTCACACCATATACTAAATTTTAGCTCAGAAGGATTAAAGCCTAAGTTTGCCTTGTATTTTTAATAAGCACACCCTTTAATAATAAATACTTTTAATAAAAAGTAAAACTATGAAGCACTCAGCATAGTTTGCTGGCATTACAGTAGGAAATGATTTTTTAATTAAAACAAAAATCATATCTAACGAAGAAAATTTCATTAAATAGGACTTCATTGAAATTAAAACCTTGACTTTGTAACAGATACCAGTGGGAAGTCATTTATGAGAAAAGATATTTGTAACCAATATAACTTGTAAAGCATTTGAATATAGAGGATAAAAGAATACCTACAAATCAATAAGAAAAATGCAAAGATCCTACAGGAAAATTAACAAAGGATATTAACAAGCAACCTACAGAGCTAAAAATCTGGATAGAAATTAAAAATACATTATCACAATTTAAAGTGACAACATCAAATGCTGGTGAGGTTGTAAGACAGTGGGAGTTGCTAGTGGAAGTGTAAACTGATAAAACTTTCTTGAAGAAAATTTAGCAATATTGAGTGTAGCTTAATTTAGAAATATCTTATTTTCAAGCAGTTTTATTTCTAAATAGCTATGTTAGAGTGAATATCTGTAAAAGAAAACATGCAAAAGGGTTGTTATTGTCACACCATTTGTAAAAAGAAATTTCGAAACAAACTGTCTTGTAGTAAAACATTCAATGGCTTACTTATACAATTAAGTACCATTTGGAAACTTAGATGAACAAACTAGATACATGAATACCAACACCTATGAGAAACCTAAAATATTAATATTAAGTGAAAAACCTATGTATAATAATGTTTAGTATATGAGAAAATTTTGGAAATTTTAGCACAAAAGTCACTACATATTGATTTTTGATACATAAAATTATTAAAAATACATAAAATGATATACATCTATCCCATTAGCAAGAGAAAAGTGAGAATAACTGGTGAGTTTGGACTTTATTTACTATTTCATTTCTTTAAAAAACTAAAAATGAAAATAAGACAAATTTCAAATCTAATTGTAGTTCATCTTTATTGTGATCATTAGATAATCATACCATTTCACTACTTCCCATACATGTAAACATTTCAAAACTTAACTTTAACACTTTACATTATAAAGAGAAGAAAACTAGATTTTTTACTTAGAAATAAATGAAGTAAAAATTTTACCTATTCATAGGATATTGACTAAGCAGTATTCAGAGAAAAATGAAGTTTTAATGCATACTAAATTGACAAAATTAAATTTACTGATAATAAATGAAAGAAACATTCAACCCAGGGTGATAGAAAATGAACAATCATTTAGATTCAAAAGAACTAAATAAGCATAAAAGAAGAAAATTACAGGGAAAGGCAAAAAATGAACAGCAGACTTATTAAAAAAGCTAACTTCAAACTTCAGACTAACAATACAATGCCAACTCTGGGAAATCTAATCAGAAATAAAAGAATAAATGTCCAAGTTTAAAAAAGAAACAGGACAGGGTAGCCTGATGTGCTGTGGTCCGTGGTGTCACAATCATTTGGCCATGACTTAACAACTGAACAACAATAACAACAAAAGGAAAGGGAAACAATGGGGGTAAGAAAGGAGATGTAACAAAGGTTTGGCAGAGCTTGGGAAGATCCCTGGAGAAGGCAATGGCAACCCACTCCAGTACTCTTGCCTGGAAAATTCCATGGACTGAGGAGCCTGGTAGGCTACAGTCCATGGGGTCACAAAGAGTCTGACACGACTGAGCGACTTCACTTTCACTACGTTCAGAAACATCCCTAACTTTTCCCATTCAGCTGTTCGAAAGGGTTCTAAACCATGCAAACTCCATTTCCTTGATTTCACATTATATTGGTTTCTGGTTAGGTTTGGTTCATGGAAGTTATTGGCAGAAAACTGGAGGGCCGAAGTCACAGAAAATTTATGGTTAGTTCTCCAACCAGATAGTGGAGGACAGGGGAGCCTGGCATGCTTCAGTCTCACTCATGGTGTCGCAAAGAGTCAGACATCCTGAAGTTCAGTTCATACTTTTGAATGACCAGGAATAACATGCATTTTTCTGACGCTTCCCTGACAGATACAAAAAGAATGATTTAATCAGGTGATCTCTACTAATATTTGTTAATTGAGTATAGGTCATGATGATATTAATAGAGGCTGAAGAAGTGCTTGACAAAATTTAATATTTGATGATGATGAAATAAAAGTAAATTCCATACTCAGAAGTGAAGTCTGAAGAAGAAAAAAAAGGATAAAATTGCAAATATTATAAGGTGGTATGAGTGCCCTCTGTTGTAGTACAAATCAGTACTCTCAACAGTAATGAATGTCAGCTTCCTTAGTCTCAGTAGTAAGTTATCATTAGTACTCAGTAGTAAGTACTGAGTAGTAAGTAGCAGTAACTCAGTAGTAAGTTAAATATTTTTTTCCAGTAGGGTAAAAAAAATTTTTTTTAATAAAATTTGATTTGGATTTCTTTACTAAGGCTGAGACTGACTTCTTGTCATATGTTGATAAGGTTTTTTTGTAAACTGTCTTTTATATATTTTTTCTGTTGACTAATGAGAGGTTTTTATACATACTCTTTATCTATTATATAAGTTGAAAATACGTTTTCCCTGTTGATCATTGAATGTCCTTTGGCTTCACTTATATTCCTTTTTAACCACGTACAACATTCATTTTTATGCAGTTTTATCAATCTTTTCTATTACAGCTTCTGAATTATGAGTTATGATTAGAAAGACTTTTTCACTTTCTTCTTAAGGACTTATTGCATGTTTTCTCCTAGAACATTTATAGTTTTCTCACATTTTTAATTTATTTAAAATTTATCCTCAGTTCAGTTCAGTTGCTCAGTCGTGTCCGACTCTTTGCGACCCCATGAATCGCAGCACGCCAGGCCTCCCTGTCCATCACCAACTCCTGGAATTCACTCAGACTCACATCCATTGAGTCAGTGATGCCATCCAGCCATCTCATCCTCTGTCGGCCCCTTCTCCTCCTGCCCCCAATCCCTCCTAGCATCAGAGTCTTTTCCAATGAGTCAACTCTTCGCATGAGGTGGCCAAAGTACTGGAGTTTCAGCTTTAGCATCATTCCTTCCAGAGAAATCCCAGGACTGATCTCCTTCAGAATGGACTGGTTAGATCTCCTTGCAGTCCAAGGGACTCTCAAGAGTCTTCTCCAACACCACAGTTCAAAAGCATCAATTCTTTGGCACTCAGCCTTCTTCACAGTCCAACTCTCACATCCATACATGACTACTGGAAAAACCATAGCCTTGACTAGACGGACCTTTGTTGGTAAAGTAATATCTCTTCTTTTCAATATGCTATCTAGGTTGGTCATAACTTTCCTTCCAAGGAGTAAGCGTCTTTTAATTTCATGGCTGCAGTCACCATCTGCAGTGATTTTGGAGCCCAAAAAAATAAAGTCTGACACTGTTTCCACTGTTTCCCCATCTATTTCCCATGAAGTGATGGGACCGGATGCCATGATCTTCGTTTTCTGAATGTTGAGCTTTAAGTCAACTTTTTCACTCTCCACTTTCACCTTCATCAAGAGGCTTTTTAGTTTCTCTTCACTTTCTGCCATAAGGGTGGTGTCATCTGCATATCCAAGGTGATTGATATTTCTCCCTGCAATCTTGATTCCAGTTTGCTCTTCTTCCAGTCCAGCCTTTCTCATAATGTACTCTGCATATAAGTTAAATAAGCAGGGTGACAATATACAGCCTTGACATACTCCTTTTCCTATTTGGAACCAGTCTGTTGTTCCACGTCCAGTTCTAACTGTTGCTTCCTGACCTGCATATAGGTTTCTCAAGAGGCAGGTCAGGTGGTCTGGTATTCCCATCTCTTTCAGAATTTTCCACAGTTTATTGTGATCCACACAGTCAAAGGCTTTGGCATAGTCAATAAAGCAGAAATAGATGCTTTTCTGGAACTCTCTTGCTTTTTATCCTACCGAAAACTATATAGTTTTTTTTTTTTTTTCAGTTGACCACTCAGAGGTCACAACATTAGTTATGTTGAAGAATCTATTTGTACCCATTGGTTTGTGATACCATTTTGTCCTATTTCTTACATTCACTTTGTATTCAGTGTCTATATGTAGACATTCTATTTTATTCCTTTTTCTAATAATGACAGATATTATATTTTTATGATAATGTAATTTTTCTCAAGTCTAGAGTCAAATGTTACTATAGAAAAGTCTGAAACCAGGGATTATAATACCTTCCCCTATAATCTGTCTGTATAGAGGCTTCTTTCCTCTCCTTTAAACATCAAAACTTTGTTAGACTGCATCTCAGTATTGATTAGTCTGGTGTTATTTCCTTTGGCATGCAGTGTCTATAAACATATGTGTAGAGAGAGACTCATTTTTTAAATCTGTTTATATCTTTAAATATTTGTTCCACTCCATTGTTCTTTCCTTTTCCAGACTCCAGTTGTGTATATGTTGCCCTTTCTTTGCCTTATACTACATTTTGAGTGTTCTCCCTAATCTTTTCATAATTTTCCATTTTATTTTGGTCACTATTCTTGGTCAAGCCTTTGGATCTCTGTCTGTACCTACTACCCTGTATGTTCTCCTTTGGGCCTCTCACCATTTCCTGTCTGTATCTCTATCAGGACTTTTTATTCTATTACATTTTTCCTAAATTCTGCCAGGTCATGTTTCAACTCTCCCTATTTCTTCACCATCTTTTCTTTAAGTTGTGCTTGTGCTTTGTGATTTTTTAAAATATTTTTTAGCCCCCCTCCTTTAAACGTTTTGTATTAAGTAGCAAAATCTCAGCCTTTTAATCTGGCCAGAGCAATGTTTTCTAGTGAGTGTTCCTCAAGAGCAAGTTGTGCTGTCCCTGCCCACCTACTTCCCACAGGCATCTGTGAATCAATGCTATGACATCTCCTTTTTATAAATTTAGACCCAGCTTGAAGAAGTGAAGTGAAGTCGCTCAGTCATGTCCGACTCTTTGCGATCCCATGGACTGTAGCCTACCAGGTTCCTCTGTCCATTGGATTTTCCAGGCAATATTACTGGAGTGGATTGCCATTTCCTTCTCCAGGGGATCTTCCCCACCCAGGGATCAAACCTGGGTCTTCCACATTGTAGACAGATGCTTTACCGTCTGAGCCACCAGACCCAGCTTAATGCCAGTATTTTCTTAGACCTGCTATCTCATTATTCTTTGACCTTTCTCCCCTCATACACTTTCTGCTCCATCTCTCTGTGGTCCTTAGTAGGTTGACCAGCTTTTGTTGTATGTAGGTGACACTGGCTTATTACTTTTTCCCTAATTTTTCTTGAGCTCTGCCATCATTGATCACCTCAATTTTACTTCTTCTAACGAGTTCAGAACCTCTTCACTCCTGTGATTTCTGTACTAATTTTGATTACTTTTGGTATACTTTGTGCATTTTCATATACTATATTATATTACAATATAGCACAGTACAACATAATGCAATATTCTATCTCCTAGTTTTGGTGAAGATGAAGCAGTTTTAGTAACATTATTACTAATCTTTTGTTTTTGTATAATACTCATGACAGAAACAAAAGACTAGTAATAATGTTAATAAAACTGCTTCATCTTCACCAAAACTCATGACAGAAACAGGGCTTCCCTGGTGGCTCAGATGGTAAAGCGTCTGCCTGCAATGCAGGAGACCTGGGTTTGATTCCTGGGTCGGGAAGATCCCCTAGAGAAGGAAATGGCAATCCACTCCAGCACTCTTGCCTGGAAAATCCCATGGATGGAGGAGCCTGATAGGCTACAGTCCATGGGGTCGCAAAGAGTTGGACATGACTAAGCGACTTCACTTTCAAACTTTCATGACAGAAACTGTTGTGTCAAGCTGGCCATCATCCATACAGGAGGATATTCAGGATTCTGTATCCAGACATGATTTGAATCCATGTAGCTCTTACATTTATTAGCCATGTGACTTTAGGCAAGTAACTGATTCCTCTCTACCACAGCATCTTCTTTTATAAAATAATGTCAGTAATACTGTTCACCTCATTGAGGTCTGTGATATTACTACCTGTATGTAACAAAATCCGCTATAGCTGGTTTAAGCAGAAATGGATCAAATGGCCACAACTGTCACTCCCTTGTATTAGTATGATCCACATATTTGCCATGGTCTCGTGAAAAGCAATATATACTTTCCTACCCCATGACTTGGGATTAGCCATTTGACTTGCTTTGGCAAATGAAAAGTTAATGACATGACAGAAACAGAGGTGATTATACATATAGGTTTCTCTATTGGGCTTCTGCCATGTCTAAGAAAACATACACCAAATAGCCAACACTCTTTCAGCATGAGCTTCAAGGTAAAGAATATCCAAATCAGAGGTATAGCATGACACTTCCATAGCCAACTTGCAGACTTGCAAACCTAAAAGCAGAGTCCCCAGCCATCTGGGAGAAAAAGATAAATTAATTTCTACTCTATTAGGTCTTTGACCACAGAAATGATGTGACATGTCAGACTTGAGATATATAACATAGCAAACCTTTCCCATCACTAAATTTTATGTACTTTATGATAAAATTTGAAGATCTATAATCCATGAAAAGAATGTTTGTGTTTCAAGAGTCAGATTCATGATGGACTTGGACTAATTTGGAAACTATTGGCAATTATTTCTGATTTATATTTAGAGATAAAATGAATCCAATTTCATAATTCTAGAGACTAAAATTTGAATCATAATGATAAATCAAAGGAAATCCTATAAAATAAATTATCAAAGTTGAAAAATTCACTGCAAAAGTATCTGATTTCTTCATTCACCCATCATGACCACAAAAAGGAGAGGAAGGAGTAGTATTTGTGAAGGAATTGATAATATGAAGCAATGAAATTTACTTAAACTACTTGTTGATCTCTGCTTAATTTGTCAGCTATTTCTTCATTTCAACCTTTGGGAGATTAGAAAAGTACACAGAGAAAATGTTTGTACCCTACAGTGACTTAGTATCAGTAGAAACAGTCAGTTGAATAAAAATACATAAAGTTATAGATTTATAATTTTATATAAATATATACAATTTTATTTAATCAACTGCCATATTTTATGGGTTGCATTGTTTAGAAAATGGCAGCTTTTTCTTAAAGAAACCATAAAGTAAATTATGCATCTGAAATTGTAGAATGTAACACCACTGATCTTTAATGTACTATACTATTATGTCTATAAAAGGCAAATTTTTATTTTACACATACACAGTACAGGAAAGCCCCTTGACATCCACATGGGCATTGTTAATTATCAGTGCCATTAGTTTGGAATGGAAAAGCACAACAATCTCTTTGATAAAGAATTGAAATGCATGCTTAAATATTAGAAATAGAGTATAAAATGCTTGTGCTGTATTTTGTTTTAAAAGAACAATGATTGGCCATAAGTCTTAGTCTCTACAAAGTAGACCTGCCTTGAAGCACTTTTATTTCATGTAGCAAAATGCTTGGAAGTTCTGAGTTAGGATCACATCCCATCATCACACAATAACACAAAACTCAAACTGGCATCTGATTGAAGTTTCACATTTGGAACAATGGTGGGTTTAAAAGCGTGTAACACGCTTCCTATAAAAAGCACACAGCCTCTTCCTCCCTGTCAGCATTCAGGGCTACACTAAAGGTTATGTTTGCTGCTGCTCTCTGTTGTCCTTAACCACTGACATTTTAAAAAGTCTAAACGCACTGTGTCTTGGGACTCCTTTGTAAAGTGGGCTTTATAAGTGAAAATGGTTGTTGGTACAACCTCTATTTGACTTCTGACTATCACCTCCAGTTCCAAGTAGAACAAGTTTTGCTGCCTTTGCAGAGTCCTCACATTTCCTTGGGGAGTCCATATTCCATCTGGCAAAACCATCATTGTAATTTGTCAAAGTAAGAATTGTGCCCATGAAAGCACGTGTTCGAGAGAAATAGGGAGTATTGTCTGCCTGCTTTCTCTTGCATAAGCACATTCAAAAGCCTTCAGTAAATGAATGATCAGCTGGACACAGACAATGGCTTAGGGTACGTATGAGCTTATGCTGTTATATCGTAGGAGGATCCGTGAGAATGGAAAATGGATGGTGCTTTTGCTACACAAGAGGCATGTTCCATGAGGTGACATCGGTGCAGGTACTAGAGGACTGTCTTGACTCAGGGTGGAGATCTGTACTGATAAGGGAAGGGCCAAGGAACATGATCTGCATCCTTAATCTGAAAAGTTTTCTTTGTAATAATCACCGAAAAGGAACAGCCAAGTAACCGTAACTCAACATGTAGAAGCAAAACACTACTCCGCACATTTATATGCAGTGGACAGAATCCAGCAAGCGGGCCTCTCCAAAGAGATAGTTTCTTTATCTCTTTGTAAAGCTGGGTATTTTCAATGAATACTTCAGGAGATACTATCTGAGGAATTCCAGGTAGCAATCTTCTACCACTAATATCACTGCCAACTTCAGAGACAAATGAGCCCAGGTGTTAGTCCTGGCTAGGTCACGTACAGAAACTCTGAGCCTTGGGCGAACTGTGAATCCTTTCTAAGTCTACAGCTGCTCCTCCAACTGTGAAATACTATCTTCTTCACAGAACCGCAACACATGTCAACAGTTAGCACTTAAAACACTGAGCACTCAGTATGCTTTCAATAAATGTTAGTGATTGTCAGATTTACTGACACCCCTTTAAAGAATTGGAGATCATTTGTAATGAAAAACAAATAGATAATAAAAAAAAGAATAAAAAAACTAATGAGACAGAAGAGGAAATAATTATACCAGTAATATACTAAAAACACAGTTCTTGACAGACAAGGGCAAAGTCAGGTAGGAAAAGTAATTCAGGGCTCCTGTACCTTATGATAGGCAAGGAGCTTGTTTCAGCCACAGGGCTGCCCGGACTTGCCACCACTTCCTCCCCTCTTGGCTGTCACCCCTTCTATCCCAGCTGTATTTCAGCTTCACAGTGTTTGGCATTAAGACTTCTCTAGCCATCAAAAGATAAATGAATCGACCAAGACCAAGAGGTTAGCACCAAAATGTCATTTCATTTTCTTAGAAAGTTTGCAAGGAAAACAATTCACCTTGCTTAAATAAAAAGATGTCAGTCATTTCCCTTGTACAGATAGCCTACAAAACAGGAAATCATGAATTCTACCAGGAAAATTTCAATATAATTTTATAGTATGGCTGACACTCTGACTATAGAGAATTCTCAGTCTTTTTAAATATAATGTCTTAAAACTTAAGCTTTAGAGTCTTCAGCTTTCATGTAATAACAGCTGATTCTGGCTTGTTCTTGCCTTTTAGCTGTTGAATGAAGACATACAACTTCTGAGCATAAGATTATGTAACTCTCCTCCAAGGTGACAAATTGCCCTATTATATCTGTGCAGAAAAGACTTCCCTCCCTGTGTGCTGAATAGGTGGGAGGGTATACAGATATCTGATAGATTCTATAAGTAATCTTACTGCTAAAACTCTGCTCAATGATTATATTGTACATACATCTATCTACAGTGAACAGAATTTTATGCCATTGCATATTCATTTATATAATTTCATACAAAGATAATAACTTAATTAAATGATCATGGAAGATAATAGATCAAAAGTTTGTTTCATAAGATCAGTTAGGTTAGACCATAGTCAGGAAGCATAAGATAAATCACAATAAAGAATTAAGTTCCAAGTCTAGAAATAATATATTTCTTATCTCTTCTCCCTGTATTATTAGTCTGCTTCTGCTTCCATAACAAGATGTCATAGACTGAGTGGCTTAAATAATAGAAGTGTATTTTCTTACAGTTCTGGAGGCTGGGAACTCTAAGATCAAGATGTTAGCTAACTCAGTTCCTAGTGAGAGGCTCTTCCTGGCTTGCAGACAGCCACCTCCTTGCTGTGTCCTCATTCGGTGGGTTTGGGGCAGAGGGAGGTGGGAGAGCAGAAAGAAGAGGGAGGGAGAGGAGAGAAAAGAGAGAGAGGAATGAGAATAGTGAGTGTAAGTATTCAGGTGTCACTTTTTGTAAGTATGCTAATCCTTTTGAACCAGGGCCCCATCCTTATGACCTCATTTAAACTGTATTATCTCCATACAAGCCCTATTTCTAAATTCACTCTTATAGAAACTTCAAGCTTTAACATACAAATTGTGTGTGGCGGGGAGGGCACAATTCCACCTATGCCACTTCCAAACCCAAAATAGAAAACCCCTTTGGGTTCAATCCCCTTAAGCTAAACTATTAGTTGACCCAGCCAGTCAATTAGTTATAGTAGGAAAAATCTGGAGGACCCAGAGCTAGGAGTCTTTCACCTGAAGTTAAAGTGCCAGCCAGTCAATATTAGGTGGTACCCAAAATGAAATGCCTGATCTGGGTGTCCATTACGCTTGGAGAAATCCAGGGACACTGGATTCCTGGAAATAGACATTTTCAGTCAAGTCAGATGAAGCACCAAAGTCCAAGCTCCTGAAAGAGGTATTGGGGTGAGGGTAAGGGTAGGGAGTGGCACAAGCCTAACAGATGAAGTAGAAAGTGATCTGAATGAATTACAAAGACCAGGCGATGTCTTCAAATGGAATTGCACATGTTTTTCTATATTAAAACAGCTTAAGGACACCAAATGCTAACAGACAAATTGATAGCCATAGTTCCATCATTAAACTCCAGTGCTGATCACCCCTAAAATATCTTAGGTAAATAAGAAAATCATATGCCTTTAAAGCAGAAGAAACTCCCTGTCCCCCAACCCAATGCCTCTGTTTGGGTGGACAGTATATTTATGGAGTAGCATACATTGCCCTTCACATAGTTGGCACAAAATGCACTGTATTAAATATAAATAAAACCCTCCAGTGGTAACAGTTGAAATCAATTAACAAAGCAGGCTTATTTTGGCAAAATAAAATTCCCACAGTATCAACGACATTCTGATAAGATGGCATTTAACTTTCACCAAATTAGAAGAATCTCAAGAGAGGTAGTCATTTCTAAGAAAAATAAAAATTAAAAAGAAGCATTTCCCATTCTTTCAATCCCCCTCCCTTGTCATCTTAATGGTCTAATAATTGCACATCTATAGACGTAATGAAATCCCTTTCAAAAATTTTGGATAGTACATTTCTTCCCCGCTCATTTTCCCCGTCCACTTTTCTGTATTCATTTTTAACGTTGCTCTGTTTTATACAAATATCAGGGTAGGACTTTCATACTACGTCTCAGCTTAAAATTTGTCAGTGCCTTCTATGAAAGGTAAAACTGCCACCTTTGGTGATTAATCAAATTTTCTCTAAATGGGATTAATTCGGGTGGATGTAAGAAAAAGATTGTCAGGGTGCATGTCCCTCTTCCTGTCTGTCCTCAGGTCTTCTTTTTTTTTTCCCTTGCTGAATTGAAAATGAAGCAGAGCTATAATCTTGTGTGGCAGATACTGGATCCTTCCTTTGATAAACATCTAAAATGCTAATGAATGTGGGCTGCAGTTCTGAAGGAGCAAGCAAACGATTTGACAAGAATCTGGAGGGTAAAAAAACGAAGGAGAACTTTCTGACTTAAAAGAACTCTTTTTGTTCACATTCTGTATTGTTTCCTGGAGAAAAAATTTTGCTCCGTGGAAAAACAGAAGAAAAAAAAAAAAAATTCTGCTACATCAAAATGTGGAAGCCTGAAAAACTGATGAGCTTTCAGATTGTCCTCTTTTGCATGCAAATCATATCAGAAGTTCTCATTAGCATAAATGCATGAGCAACTCTAAATGCTTTTAATTTCCAATCTCAGCCAGCAGAGGAGTAATTTGTCACTGTCAGGGTGAAAATCTAAAAAGAAAAAAGGAGAGAGAGAAGGACTCCATGCTAAATTGGAATCATATAAATTTTTGATTTGCTAATTGACTGATGCTACAGTTCAATCAGCTGCCTTGAAGGTGTAAATAATTCAATGTATAGTCAGAAATAAAAGCATAATGTGCCTCTACCGAAGGTATATTAGTATTCTGTTCAGCTGGACATACCTGACCATATCTTTTTCACAGATGCCCCCTTTAGTCAAATTATAAGTCTTCTGAAAGCAACTGCACTCATACAAATCAATAAAAACACCTCTTATACACCCCAAGCTATTCAAGAAGAGATATTAGGACCAAGAAAACAGAACTTAGCAACCATTTAACTGTAAGCATCCCAGCAGGTTACAAGGAAGGCTTCATGAGCCACTGTCCATCAGTAGCTCACTAATGCAATCATAAAGAGAAAAGAGAGACTATACCAAATACCAATCTTATCTCTGCTCTGGCTCACTTTCAATCTGTCCTTTCCTTTAATCAACTGCTCTAAATGTCACATGCAAAATGTATTTATTGCAAAAATTTCTCATTAGTGCCAGCATGATAGGGATACTTGAAAGACTACTCCCCATGGTTTATTTTTATCATGCACTTCTATAATATTAATATCCTTATCTTTAAATGTTATCATTTGCACCATCCAAAAGTTAGTTTGTAAATATTTTAGGAAATATTGCTTAATTCAAAATCAAATGGAACAAATATGACTAAAGTTCCAACTTATTGGAGCTCTCATTTATTTGGCAACCTGTATTTTATTCGGTAATGGTCAAGAAAATTTGCTATAACCATGCTCCAGCACTTGCATTACAAAAAAATGAACTTGATACTGAAATGAAAATGCCAGTGCCCTGTGAGAATTGCAAGTAGAAATTAACTGTAGACTAATCACCCTGATGAGAAATTACAGACGATGCATGTGCCAACATTCAAGGAACTCATTTGAAATACCTTTCAGTTTTAGCATCCAGACAGTAGCCTTCATCAACATATGCACTCAGAGACCTATAAAGTGATAAAAGTAAAGTCGCTCAGTCGTGTCCAACTCTTTGTGACCCCATGGACTGTAGCCTACTAGGTTCCACCATCCATGGGATTTTCCAGGCAAGAATACTGGAGTGGGTTGCCATTTCCTTCTCCAGGAGATCTTACTGACCCAGGGATTGAACCCGGGTCTCCCACGTGATAGGCATTGCAGGCAGATGCTTTACCATCTGAGCCACCAGGGAAGATCAATATAGCAAATACCAAATATCTGGAAAATCCCATAGACGGAGGAGCCTGGTAGGCTGCAGTCCATGGGGTCGAGAAGAGTCAGACATGACTGAAGCGACTTAGCAGCAGCAGCAGCATTCTACACTCAATATCCTGGTTCTAAAATCTTGTTCTTCAACAATTCTTTCAATCATGCTTGATTTGTTTGGAAGTTCTATGGAGAGGAACTTGGTATTACATAATGCACATATAGTAAGTCTTATGTCATATGTGTTTGCTATGGACTGTTTAGCTCTTTATTTCCCTTTCACATGTTGTCCTTTATCAATTCCTTCTCATTGACTGTATGTCAGTTAAGTATTAGTCTATCAGCCATGTCCAACTCTCTGTGACTCCATGGACTACAGCCCACCAGGCTACTCTGTCCATGGTATTATCCAAGCAAGAACATTGGATTGGGTAGCCATTCCTTTCTCCAGGGAATCTTCTCAACCTAGGGATTGAACCCAGGTCTCTTGCATTGCAGGCAGATTCTTTACCATCTGAGGTACCTGGGAAGCCCTTGTCATTGTCCCTAAGAAGACAGAATAAGAACTCTTAGCTTCTAAATGTGAAGAATCAAGTCTCAAGAATGAGCATCAAACTCCTTAGCCCTTTATATCACAAAATTTATTTTAGAAACAGTAAACCTGAATGAATACTCAATCAATTAAAGGCATTTTTTTTTTATCCTGTTCCCAGACCAGATAAAATAACTAGAGCTTAGAAAGGAAGAGATAATGAGAGGAAAAACAAAGTAAGAGTCTGAATCTGAAGGTATAAATGGACAAAGTTTGGACCCTATATAAAAATAGATATATGAAAATAGAACTTTGGCCCACACCTACTCAGGAAACTAACCCCTTATCTATAATAAATCACCCAAGAAGCCAGTCTGCTCTAAGTCAGACTTTCAGAAAGCCATGTAACCATCTTTAGTAACAATCCAGGAAGCCAAACAAAAACATCTATTACCTATTGGCCCCAAATAGCCAGGTCTTGATTGGTAACCAAGAACTTCCCTAATTTTTTCTCCACTTCCAACTTAGGATCAATTATGGAAAGTTAAATGCACACCCCTAACTGATCACCTGTATGCACTGGTCCTAGTCAGTCACCTCCAGCATCCCTGTGCCCACAACTTCCATCAGGGCATACCCCAGCCATCCCACCCCAATGCTGTCACTGGGTCCCTGCCCAAACTCAAGCGACGGTGAGTTTGGAACTCCTATACATAGCAAGCTCTGAACTGATAGCCTTTGCTTTTCTCACTTAGGTGATCTTTGTTTATTTCCACAAAAGGGTGATGGAGTGCCCAAGGGGAGCTACTCCCTCCTCAGAAGGAGGAGGTTCCTTGTGAGCCCCAGGAGCATGGAGACCTTCTGGCTTGTTTCCAAATGGCTCCCGGGGGTGAGACACTTTACAATCACTCTAGGATGTCAGGAGATCAGAATGACATCTACGACATTTTTGAGCACATTCTACCTGCCAATGTAAGACCATAAGACAGCATGGTAACCCACTCCAGTATTCTTGCCTGGAGAATCCCATGGACAGAAGAGCCTGGTGGGCTAAGTCCATAGGGCCGCAGAAGAGTCAGACATGACTGAAGCGACTTAGCAGGCACACAAAGGACTGACTAATTTCCATTCTGCCCTCCGGTGGCCTTTGTGCCTCATCTCTTCTTCCCCCTTCCTCTTGATAAAACCTGAATTCCTCAGCCAACTGCTAGTCCAGAAGATCAACTCCTCCTCCTCTAAGGAGCCTTTTTTCAGCACCTACTCCCAAAACTAGCTGAACTTCCACTGACCTCTCCTTGTTCAAGCCCTGTAAAAATTCCATCCTTTCCCCCAAGGCAGAACATTCCTTCAGTGCCTTCCCTGGCTACGGATTTTGACTAAAGTCTTGCTTTGCACAGAGCTCTGCTAGACTGTCTTCAACATTGGTCTAAATGCTTTACATATTTTATTTAATCTAATTTTCAGAACAACTCTCAAAGTAGGTACTATTACTATTCCCATTTTATAGAAGGAGAAACTCTGGCATGAAAAATGTACTTGGGGGTAACTTCCAACACCCAGGGTATGCAGAGAAATACTCTGAATATGCTAATATGATGAGGGGTTTCCTCACCTCATCACTGTTGACATTTCTGGCAGGATAATCTTTTGTCGTGAGGGGGCCAAGAAATAGAAACAAGGAGAGGATTAGCATTTCCTTTTTACATCATTTTAGAATTTTATTTTTATTTCACTTTTAAAAATAAGCATTTCTTAGTTTTTTAATTTGCAAATCATCAAGAGAGAAAAATTTCAAGAGGAAAGAAATCTCACCTTTGTTTTCTCAGCAGCCACAATTGCATTACTGGTTAATATTGAGCTCATGATTAATTAAACTTTACAAGCCTTTTTATATTATACATAAATCGCTTTGTCTCTTCTAGCCTATACTCAAAATTGATTTTTTTTCCAAACAAAATTCAGAGCCTTATATTCAACTTGTGATAAATATCACATTCTATGTTCTGGTCTTTCATTGCAAGCCGGCAGTTGTTTAATTTTGACTCTCTCACTCAACTTACAATCTATCTCTCGTTATTTATCCTCTGTAATATTGGCCACTGCATTTCAATGCCAAAATAGTGCTGCTGAAACAGAATGAAAGAGTCCTGTTTTACTTCACTAGAGACTTCCTGCTTGGAAGTGGAAACACATCTACAAACATTAATTTAAATTGTTCTACCAGCTGAGTGTCCCTGCACCTAATCCTTCCACTTGTGGGGCCCCACAGCTGGTACCCTACTGGTGCCCTGCTTGACCGTAGGTGGTGGGCCTGATCACCTACCACACAATCCTCCAAGCATATCCCACCAGAATCATTAAGTGTCATAAGGTGATTCTTCCCAGAAAGAAAGAAAATCTGAACCTAGAAACAAACATCCCAACCAGATCCAGACGTGGGAGGAGGAGGAGAGGCATCACTGGGACCTCTTCTGTCTTCATGAACAAACCCACATGTGAAATAGGCCTTTCTTTTACTTTGTAAGTGCCTGGAACAAAGTGCACCAAATGTGTGAGTCAGACAGTTAAGATGTGAACAGGAGGAACAGTTCTTCTGCATGACCCTATTTTTAAAAATCAAGTTTTTAATCATCTTCAGTCTTCTGGAACTACTTCCGGTCATCATGATTTCTCAAAACGTGCCAGCAGCGGCACGACAGTGCCTGTCGTCACACAGGCAAAGTCCCTCAGGAGTCCATGATGTAATTTTTGGTCCATGAGCATTCACTGTCCTATATCAGCAGCATTCTTTTCCATCCCTACCCATCACTTTTCCACCTACCAGGGAGAGCCCCAACTGAATCCTATACATGACCCTAACATGGTACATGGAACACCAGATGTATGATATTCCAGTTAATTTCATTTGTTTATTTCCACTAAAATGCAGGAACTGAGAATGACCATTTCTCATTGCTCAGTCCAGTGTATGAATGTGTTAACATTTGATGAATGAATGAACAAAGATGAAACTGAATTTTAATACATTTAAAACAGGTGCTTTATGACTTCTTCAATTTCTTAGGCTTTGATTTCTTTCAAAATATTTGTTCTCAAGTATCTTCCCCATTGGAACAGGATTTTCCTTGATGGAACAGGCTGAGCAGAACTGAAGCTGAAGGACTGTGCTTTCTGTGCATCATCTGTTAGCATCATACCATCTGCTCCAGGCAGAGGGCCTCTCTGTTTCTCTCTTGCTCCAAATGTAGTTTTAAAGAGTCTTTTGTTTTATCTGGCTTGTTTTTTTTTTTTTTTTTGCAAGTCTCAGTCTATTCCCCTGCGGTCTAATGGTTAGGACTCCATATTTCCACTGCAGGGAACACAGTTTCAGTCTCTGGTTGGGGAATTAGGACCCCACAAACCACATGGTGCAGTGGGGAAATTTTTTTTTTAATTAAAAAATTTTAATTTAATTTAAATGTTAATACTTAGAAAGTTCTATCACAATAAGTAACATGTTCTCTTTAAAATGTATACAGAACAGTAATACAAAATTTATTTTAGCATGAGATAAAAGCAAAACTCAGGGCTTCCTTGGTGGCTCAAACAGTAAAGAATCTGCTGCAATGCCAGGAGACCTGGCTTTGATCCCTGGGTCAGAAAGATCCCCTGGAGAAGGGAAAGGCTACCCACTGCTGTATTCTTGCCTGGAGAATCCCATGGACAAAGGAGTCTGGCAGGCTACTGTCCATGGGACTGCAAAGAGTCGAACATGACTGACTTTCACTTTCAAAAGCAAAACAATATTCTGTGGAATAAACCAATTATTGAGCGTCACCTCCTGAAATCAGTTTTAAAAAGGGTGTCATTCCTCGTGATTCAGGATCAACTCCCTTCATGCCTTAGGTGTGTCTCCATCCAGTGTGAGCTCATCAGGAAGCCCCTAAGGAGTCACATAGCCACAGGAAGTTCTAAGGATTCCCCTTCCCTTTTCATCAAAATCCTTTGCAATTATATTGTTGGAATTTTATTGATTTATCTATGGTTGTGCTGGATCTTCATTGCTGTGTGAGTGTTCTCTCTAGTTGCTGCAAGCAGGGGCTTTGCTTATTGCAGAGCACAGGCTCTAGATGCACAGGCTTAGCTTCTCTGTGGCATGAGGAATCTTCCCAGACCAGGGATCAAACCCGTGTCCCCTGCATTGGCAGGCAGCTTCTTATCTACTCTACCACCCAGGCAATCCTTGTTAGAATTTTATTTCTGGAAAGCTTGAGCTTTATTTACTTGTAGATGGCGTCTCACCATAATATAACTACCCATATTTTTAATAAATATGTAAAATCTCTTTCCTAAAATCTATGTTGCTGTTCTTGACAATTTACAGTTTTTTTCTAACTTTATATCATTTCTAGTTACCTAGCCAGTTTTTTCCGTGTGTGTCCAGTTTAAGAATTATTTGTGAAGTCAAGAAGACATGAGGTATAATCCTACTTTGACTACTTAATGTGTTTTACATGAGTGACTTTTTACTCGGAGTGGCTCAGTTTCTCCATCTGTAAGACAGCGATGACAATTGTATCTAGTCAAGTTCCAACCTCTCTCATACAACTAGATTCTCTTACCTTACAGCTGTTTATCATAGGGATGCTCAACCAGGGTGACTCTGTGCCCCAGGGTACACTTGGCGTTTTATTTGTTCAGTCGCTAAGTCATGGCTGATTCTTTGTGACCCCATGCATGGACTGCAGCATGCCAAGCTTCCCTGTCTTTCACTATCTGGCATTTGCTCAAACTCACGTCCACTGGGTCAGTGATGCTGTCTAACCATCTCATCCTCTGTTGCCCGCTTCTCCTCCTGCCTTCAATCTTTCCCAGCATCAGGGTCTCTTCCAGTGAGTTGGCTTTTCACATCAGGTGGCCAAAGTACTGGAATTTCAGCTTCAGCATCAGTCCTTCCAATGAATATTCAGGATTGATTTCCCAACATGGGGGCATTTTTTATTTTTCACAACTGGGGGAAGTAGTTACTGACACCTAGTGGATAGAGGCCAGCAATGCTGCTAAATATTCCACAACAGAGAACCATCTAGTCCAAAATGTCAAGAGTAGAAAGGCTGAGACCCTCTGGAGATGCAAACCCCATGAAGACAAGAGCCGTGTTGGTCATCACCCTGGCTGTGGTGTGTCATCGCACCTACCTGTGGGTGTACACAGGATGTGGAACAAATAATAGTGCAGAACGAACGGCTTCAGAAGGCCTGAATTCAGATCTTGGAATGAGAGAGCATTCATCAACCACCATTCAACACCCAGTACATAGAAAGGCATGCCCAAAATATGAAAGAAAGAAAACCAGGTAACTTCATAAATACTTAGCCAGTCATGTGCTCGTAAAAGTTTAACCATCATCTCTCAGGCTGGTCAGGGCAAGGAGTGGAGGAAGCCCTGACGCAGTGCCTTCCGAATTCTGTAGTACAGAGGAGTTTCAAGACAGGGGACATATGTATACTTTGGCTGATTCATGTTGAGGTGTGGCAGAATCTAACACAATATTTTAAAGTAATTATCCTCCAATTAAAAATACATAGATAAAAATTCTGTAGTACAGATACTCTCACCATGGGTGTTTCTGAGTTACCAATGTGAGGTCACTAAACTGAGATTTGGAAAAGTTGCCTACAGTCAGCTCATATAAGCAAGTTCAAGCCAGCTGCAGTATTGTCGCTTCGTCACTAAGTTGTGTCTGACTCTTTGCAACAACATGGACTGCAGCATACCAGGCTCCTCTGTCCACTCTTCTTATCCTGGGCTTTTCCGTCTGCCCTCTGTCAGCATTGTACCATCACCTTTCCACTATGATTTACACCTTACCTTCAGCTGCTTTCATTACTCCCCCAGATCCTCTGTAAATCTAATATTAAAGAGTCCAAAATAACTATGCCTCACCTTCAGGTTTCTCGTGGGCACAAGAATTTCACAGCACTTTTCCAGCCTGAGTTAGAAGAAAACCATGCATTTTCTCTGAGTTCACTGACATTCTCATGGCCAATTTAAAAAATAAAGTTTTTTTTTTTTTTTTTTTTAAACCAAGAACGTCTTTAGACCATCACTTAAGTCATGGTCAACTTATAAAAAATCATTAAAAGTACAACAGTAATGCTAAGTCGCTTAACGCTAAGTGTCCGACTCTGTTCGACCCCATAGATGGCAGCCCACCAGGCTCCCCCGTCCCTGGGATTCTCCAGGCAAGAACACTGGAGTGGGTTGCCATTTCCTTCTCCAACGCGTGAAAGTGAAGTCACTCAGTCGTGTCCGACTCTTAGCGACCCCATGGACGGCAGCCCACCAGGCTCCTCCATCCATGGGATTTTCCAGGCAAGAGTACTGGAGTAGGGTGCCATTGCCTTCTCTGACAACAGTAATAGATTAGAAAATGAACCAGTACCCCAAAAGGACCAACAGGATTCATAAAACTCCATTTACTTTCTGTGGTGTTCCAGCTCACCCACAATGAGAGTGTCTGATTTCAGGCTGGTAGGTGGGAAATTCGAGGGAAATATGAAGTTCATGCCTTGATGAAGCACGCAGACAGACATCCACTTGCCCTCCACACATACTACACCTAATCAAATAAAACTTCGATGATCCAACACCAGGAGAAATTAAATGCTCTTCTTTGTTAAAATAAAGATTAACTCAGAGGATTATTTCAGTCAGGTATCTCTAGACTTCTAAAAACTTTAAAATTTTAGAGCTTCAAAAAAAAACCAGGAGTGAGCAAGTTTGTTTGTCCCCTCGATTTTACGAATGTATGTGTCCATTTCCCTTACCTTTCCTGATAAAGAGAATGTAACTCATAGAACATGGGTGCGGTGACTTTGCAGCCTGCAAACTCGGTGGAACGATAAGAAATCCCTTCTCTTTATTGTTTGGGGTAAGAAGTGACCACAAGAGAAATTTTGGTGAGATTTGGAAGTCAGAAGTAAGAATAAACTGGTTACTTTCTACTGAAAGCTGACACGGAGCACCGGGCATGGCTGCCTTGCATGCACCTGGCTGCTGATCTCCTGGCTACATCCTTGGTGGGATCCAGCAGTTGTGCCCACAGTTCCTGAACAGCCTCTGCATCTCCTCCTTTAGCTTCTCTAGTTGCCAGATTTGTGTGTTGTTCTTTGGCAAAGAGCACCAGCTTCTTCCGTGGGTCCCTTTGCTGTAGAGGTTGGACGTGGTGGCAGGTTTGAGTGTGTCCACATGCCACCAGTGCCGAGTTCCATTCAATGCACAGAAGTTCTGTCTTCCTGATTAAGCCCTAATCTGTACAGTGAGTGTATAGGATGCTGACTTCCTAGGTGTTCTATCTCCTTTTATTGCTGTTGTTTAGTTGCTAAGTCATGCCCGACTCTTTGCAACCGCATGGATTGTAGCCCCCCAGGCTGCTCTGACCATGTGATTTCCCAGGCAAGAATATTGGAGTGGGATGCCATTTCCTTCTCCAGGAGATCTTCCCAAGCCAGGGATTGAACACATGTCTCCTTCACTGACAGGTGGATTCTTTACCCATGAGCCATCTGGAAAGACCCTCTCTCCTTAATAGAGAGCAATCACACCTGTGGGTGTTCTATCTACCTCCCTTTGCCCCAAGCCAGCATAGACCTGCTCACAGCTCTTTTATACACCATGGCTCCAAGCATCTGTTTCCTAGAATGATTGTGCTGGCAACAGAGTGTGCTCAGATCACACCTGAGAGGGGCCAGAAATATCAAGACATTAACACCACAGAGGTAAGTCTCAAACAAAGAGAGGTAGGAATTGGTGGATAAACCTTCCAGCTTCCTCATCCAACCACAGGAAAATTCTAAAGTGGATTCTACAGTTTTTATAACTTTTCCCATGGGTAAAGAACCTTCCTACCAATACAGGAAATATAAGAGACACGGGTTTGATCCTGGGTTGGGCAGATACCCTGGAGGAGGAAATGGCAACCTACTGCAGTATTCTTGCCTGGAGAATCTCATGGCCAGAGGAGCCTGGCAGTCTACAGTCCACAGGATCACAAAAAGTCGGACACGACTGATGCAACTTAGCAGCAGCAGCAGCAGCCACTGCACTCAAGCCCTCACTGCCCTCGGCCATGGTGTTCATCCTAAAATATATTTGATTGCCTTTCATTCCAGCCCTGCTTCACTTCTTCACCACAAAATAGCACTTTTGGGATCATCTTACAAACTATCTATTCCTCAAAGCTTTCTTTCAGGATCTGCGTTTGATGAAACTCAAACTAATACAACCTCTAAAAGTCTTTATGTTCTGCTTTAAAAAAGGACATTCCCTTGTGAAATGCAAAAATGTTACAGCCATCTTACAGTATCTCAAGGTCGTTGTTTTATTATAGCTCCTTGTACAAAACTTAAGACAAGGTTCCCAACATTTCCAAAGAAGAGCAAATTTTATTTCTCCCAAGACTGATAGTCCATCTATTCACCTCTCAAGCTAACTCTGGAGTTACAGGCGGTGCAAGTATGGACACTTCACCTTCTTTTGGGTGGGAACTCACCTTTCAACCACCAGCTGTATGCCAGGACCCAACAAGGTAGGCATAAAAGTCACCAGAAAAATGAGGCAATATATGTCCAGATTGGCTCTGTCATAAACAAATTTGTATAAAAGCTAAAGAGACACAATTAGTCTGAATACCAACTTTCCCCATGAAAGTGAAGTAAAAGCGAAAGTGTTAGTCACTCAGTTGTGTCTGACTCTGTGACTACATGGACTGTAGCCTGCCAGCTCCTCTGTCCCCGGAGTTCTCCAGGCAAGAATTCTGGAGTGGGTAGTCATTCCCTTCTCCAGGGGATCTTCCCAACCCAGGGATCCAACCCGGGGTCTCTGGCATTTAAGGTAGATTCCTTACCATCTGAGCCAGCAGAGAATCCCCATTTCCCCTGTAGTACACTTTATATAATGTTTTTAGAAATACTTTCATTCACTTTTCTAGCCCTTTATTTCTTAAAAAAAAAAAGTCACCATGGGTTGCAGAAATTTATATTGGGTTTCCAAGTAACTAAGTTCTTATTGTTCCAAATATAGACCAAAAATTAGAATTATTTTAACTAGTTCTTTCAAATATAAAATAGCACCAGGCAAATTACTACCATACAGTAGTCTATGGTGAAGGCTAGGTTTGAGAGGAATATTTAGCAAATAATAAAGATCCATGCTGAAACTGTTCTCTTACTGGTCTTTGTTTTCTTCCTGGTTTTTCCTTTCAAATCCATGGCAATCCTAACATTGCTATTAAGCCAACAAAGGGTGACTGAAATGGAAGCAGCCACAACAGCAGCTGATGATCCAGAAATACGTGTGTTACAGGGCTCCTGGCCTGGTGCCACAGAATCATTTAATTTTAAAGATCACATAACATGCTAGCCCAAATGAGTCAGCACTCCAACTTATGGATGAAAACTTAAAGTCATCATTTAATTATCCACCACAAATACCAGATAATTACTTTGTAAATAGAAGGGAGATGTTTTTGTATTCACATTCCAACTGAGTCAACAGAAAATTTAGATTGGAAAACAGAAACTGATAATATGAAATGTTCAGTATGCTTACTTACTCCTTTTTAAAAAAAAAAAAAACTGATTGTAAAAGAATGGTTCTATTTCTCAAGAGAGAGTTTCTCAAACTCCCTAAACAAATTTGCCTATGGATGAATAATTTAGCAGAGAACTTTATTTAGAAAAGTTCAGTTTTCATCATTGGAAGAAGGTGTGCCATATTAATCATCCATGAAAATTAGAATAACTCAACATGGGTTAAAAGTAACAGCCAAGAGGCATCCAAATGTATTTAGATTAAATGAACTGATACTTTTATCTTTAGAGAGCTAAAAAAGCTGCTTCACACCCCTCTGAGTTCTTTTTAACAATGGCTATTATGTTCTTCTTTTTCATGAAGTACAACTATACTTTCTAACCACAATAATAATAGGAATAATATAAATGTTATAATGAGTCTGGATTTAAGTCCATCACTGGGAAATCATTTGAATGGAGAAAAAGAGAGCTTTGTATAATAAGAGAAATTCAGCTTTATTGTATTAGATTGTGTCATGTTAGGAATATTCAGATTCTCTATTTTGCGGAAGACGTAGAGTCTTCATTCAAGAGCCCATTATAATCATGCACATCAAAAATATTTTCTTTAATTTGGAGAGTAAAATTTGTTTTGCAAAACAAAAAAGAGATCTTTTAATGCAACAAGAACACACTGTACAAAGAATTCTTGGTGGGATGCCTCCTTATAATTGCACCAGTTTTAATTTATGGTATCCATTTATTATTTCCACTGTTTTGTTTTCTGATGAAAGTTTTATGCTCTGCAGAAATTCAGTGCAATGAGGCAGGTCTAGTATTTTTTGTTGTGCTGAGTTATATCCAATCTTTTTTTTTTTATGCTAAGCTATTGTTTTAGATGATTCTTAGCTTTTCTTTAATACTATGGCTCAGTCTTGCAGAAATGTATGCAAATTTTTTTTTTTTTTTTGAAAAGTGAAAGGCAAAATCATGCATTATGCTTGTCTGGCAAAAAGAAAATCATTAGCTCTTGCCAAAAGCAAAGGAGTTGATTTCTTGCCATGCTATTGTATATGATTACTAATTTTCTGTCAAGCATTGTCCTATGATAAACAAAATGGTCTTTCAGTGATGCCAAAAGGCAGGCGATTCTTTAATAACTCAGCAAGACTACCTCTAACTACTTCCCAAAAGGGTCTTTTCAAGGAAACCACATCTACAGCTTTTTCAGGAAGGCCAGGGATATAAGCGTTCCTCAGGCAGATTTAATTGTAACACTAATTAAATGATCCTCTCATTCACTAATTAATTATAGAATTATAGAATGATAGGGTTGAAAGGGACCTTGAGAGATCAAAAGAGTCAGCACCTACATCCTCTGTAGGGACTGTATATAAACTATTACACACAGAATACTGTTCTATTTTTCAATTCTTGGTAAAAGAATTTTGTTTACAAGATCTTTTCATGATCCAGTCCAGGGATGGATGCACATAGCATGAAAAAATCCTTCCAGCACCATTTAGTTGCCACCTTTAGAGAAGCCTGAGCACACACCTGGACCCCATCCTCTGGGTCAGCCTGCATTGTTTCCTTTCCTTCAGGGACTATTCTCTGTCCAGGCTAAATAGCCCATGCTTCTGACTTATAAGCAGTACCTTCTTTTTCTGTATTTTTCAGTTGTCACAGGTTATTCTAAATTTTCTTAAAGTTTTCCACATTTTCCTTTATTTCTGGAACTTATACCTGGACAATGTAAAGATGTGATCAATGCAGAATAAGATAATGAGTATGTGCTAAGTCACTTCGGTCATGTCCCACTCTTTCCGACCACATGGACTATAGCCTGCCAGGTTCCTCTGTCCACAGGATTTTCCAGGTAAGAGTCCTGGGGTGGGTTCCCGTGCTCTCCTCTGTGGTATCTTCCTGACCCAGGGATTAAACCCGCGACTCTTATGTTGCCTGCATTGGCAGGCAGGTTCTTTACCACTAGAGTCACCTGGGAAGCCCAAAGATAGGGCATCCCTCATACTACCCTACGTGAGACCCTCTAACACAGCCCACCCTAGGCGGAATGCCGCAACAAAAGGAATTTGTTTTGTTGGCCATTTCTGTCCACCACAAGCAGCTGGGGAGAGTTGCTCTAGATACCAGTTCTACCTCAGAAGAAAAGAAAGGAAAATAGGGCAGGAAAAAGATGTTTAAATTTAAAATATCCAAACACCTCCCAGGTTACGTGAATGTTTTAAATTTATATATTCAAAGAAGGTCAGAAAATTCCCCAAAAAGGAAAATTCAAAGAAAAAATGCCTATTTATATCAAAGTTCAAAATGCAAAACACCAAAGATAAGGAAAGAAACTTGAAATTAGTCAGAAGAAGAAAAGATGCAATGCTTACAGTGGAACCACAGTGCAAATAATCAGAGATTCCTCATTAGAAACCATGGAAACTAGAGACAGTGGAACAATGTATTTAAAGAACTGAATTTTTTTTTAAGTTGTCAATGAAAAATTCTATGCCAAGTGAAAAATATCCTTAGAAATGAAGGTGAAGAAAAGGAATTTGAAGATAAAAGCCAACCAAATATTTCAAAGGCAGATCTCACTATAAGAAATACTTCACGCACTACTTTAGGCTCAAAGAAAAGTTTGCAGAGAAAAATCTGGTCTTCAGGGAAAAAAATAGAAGCATTGGAAATGCTTGGTAAATATCTGACTGATTTTTCTCAATTTCCACAAAATACATATAGCTTTTTAAAATAAAAATTAAAGCATTGTTTTGTGATGTTTTCAATGTTTGCTGTAGTAATATTTTACCACAAACAAACATTGTCATTGTATACATATTGAAGTGAAAGTGAAGTTGCTCAGTCGTGTCCAACCCTCAGTGACCCCATGGACTGCAGCCTTCCAGGCTCCTCCATCCATGGGATTTTCCAGGCAGGAGTACTGGAGTGGGGTGCCATTACCTTGAGATCTATATAATTGCAAGCTTTCTAATTTTACATTAAATGATGCAATACTAACTCTAAGTAATCTGAGAAAGACTATGTATTATACTGTTTTCTCCAAAAAAAAATTTAAGAACCTGTAAAAATATATAGATAGTATGTCAAAGAGGTATAACAATATATAAGTTGATATATAAAAAGAAAGTCTAAAACATAAAAGTTTATATTTTAAAAAAACTAAAAAAGTCTAATATACAAAATTTTAAGAAAGAAAGGGGGAACATAAAAACAATAAAAGCAAAGGATATAAGCAGAAAAAAATTAAATGGAAAATATCATCTAAGCATATAAATAATTATATTAAATGGCAATAATACAAACACTCTAATTACAAGTCAGAGATTGTCACAGTGGATTCAAAAGCAAAATCACCACCCACCAGAAAATATTTCCAATAAGAGATATATTTTGAATATGAAAATATAGTTCAAAAAGCTCTCTAATTACTAATATCAGGAATAAAAAAAGGATCAATTTAGATCTTACTAATACTAAATAAGGAATTTTTCAATATCTGACAGCTTAGATTAAAAGGATAAATGCCTTGAAAAATGCCATGACAAAAAACAAAACAGGAAATTTTAATATCCTTACATCAATTAAGAAATTGAATTTGTTATCAAAAAATATTTCAGCAATGACAATAGAATAGTTTTGCTGGTGAACTCTATCAGACATTCAAGGAAAAAAATTATACTCACCTTATATATTGTTAAAAAAGAGGGAAGAAATATTGACAAACTGGGCTATTTTCTGGTCTATAAACCCTAAATTTTATAAAACTCAGATGTAAAAATTCTTTGCAAAATATTAGCAAATAGAATCTATATATGTAATGCATTGCTACTAAGTATGCTTTATCACAGGAATTCAAGGCTGGTTGAACATTTAAACATGTAATTTAGTCTATTGAAATAGCAAAAGAGAAACCTCAAATAATTTCAGTAGATGCAAAAAAAGTAGCTGATGGAATTTAACACATTCACAATTAAAATTTTTAGCAAACTGGAAATAGAAAGATTTTCATCAATCAACTTAAAAATACATAGCTAATATCATAATTAATGGGAAAATATTGAAACATTTTCCCCTAAAATCATTAAGGCAACACTGCTATATTCACCACTTCTAATTAACTTTATAATTGAAGTCTTAGCTATTGTAGTAAGGCAAAAAAACAGAACTATAAGGTATTTCAATCAGAAGGGGAAAATAAAATGCTTGTTTGCAAAAATCTCAGTGAATCTACAAATCTCTTGTACACCTAAGTGGATAAATAGAACACATTCGTGGATTAGACACCATGGAGTGAGAAGTCAAATGGGTCTTAGGAAGCATCACTGCAAACAAAGATAATGAAGGTGATGGAATTCCATTTGAGCTATTTCAAATCCTAAAAGATGATGCTGTGAAAGTGCCACACTCAAAATGCCAGCAAATTTGGAAAACTCAGCAGTAGCCAAAGGACTGGAAAAGGTCAGTTTTCATTCCAATCCCAGGCAAAGGCAATGCCAAAGAATGCTCAAACTACCACACAATTGCACTCACCTCACCCGCTAGTAAAGTAATGCTCAAAATCCTCCAAGCCAGGCTTCAACAATACGTGAACCGAGAACTTTCAGATAGTCAAGCTGGATTTAGAAAAGGCAGAGGAACCAGAGATCAAATTGCCAACATCTGTTGGATCATCAAAAAAAGCAAGGGAATTCCAGAAGACCATCTACTTCTTTATTGTGTATGCTAAAGCCTTTGACTGTGTGGATCACAACGAACTGTGGAAAATTCTTCAAGAGATAGGAATACCAGACCACCTTACCTGCCTCCTGAGAAATCTGTACGCAGGTCAAGAAGCAACAGTTAGAACTGGACATGCAACAATGGACTGGTTCCAAATTGGGAAAGGACTACATCAGGGATGTATATTGTCACCCTGGTTATTTAACTTATACGCAGAGTACATCATGAAAAATGCTGGGGTGGATGAAGCACAAGATGGAATCAAGATTGCCAGGAGACATATCAATAACTTCAGATATACAGATGACATCACCTTTACGTCAGAAAATGAAGAGGAAATAAAGAGCCTCTTGATGAAGGTGAAAGAGGAGAGTGAAAAAGTTGGCATAAAACTCAACATTCAAAAAATGAAGATCATGGCATCTGATCCCATCACTTCATGGCAGATAGATGGGGAAACAGTGATAGACTTTATTTTCTTGGGCTCCAAAATCACCACAGACGGTGACTGCAGCTATGAAATTAAAAGACACTTGCTCCTTGGAAGAAAAGTTATGATCAACCTAGGCAGCATATTAAAAAACAGAGAGATTACTTTACCGACAAAGGTCCATCTAGTCAAAGCTATGGTTTTTCCAATAATCATGCATGGATGTCAGAATTGAACCATAAAGAAAGCTGAGCACCAAAGAATTGATGCTTTTGAACTGTGGTGTTGGAGAAGACTTCTGAGAGTCCCTTGGACAGTATGGAGATCACACCAGTCAATCCTAAAGGAAATCAGTCCTGAAAAATCATTGGAGGGACTGATGCTGAAGCTGAAACTCCAATACTTTGGCCACTTGATGCGAAGAACTGACTCATTGGAAAAGACCATGCTGGTGGGAGAGATGGAAGGCAGGAGGAGAAGGGGACAACAGAGGATGGAAGGATTGGATATCATCATCAACTTGATGGACATGAGTTTGAGCAAGCTCTGGGAGTTGCTGATGGACAGGGAAGCCTGGCATGCTGCAGTCCATGGGATCACAAAGAGTTGGACATAACTGAGCAACTGAACTGATGGCTGGAAAATCCAATATCATTAAGATGCTAGTTATAAGAAAACTGATCTATGACTTTAACACAATTTTAATTAATGCTTTATTTTGTAGTAGTTGTTCAACTAATTTTTTAAGTATATATGACAATAAAAGAACCTAGTATAGCCTAGGGAATTATTTAAAAGAAGAACAAAGTTGGAAGACTTACTACTATAAAAAAAAAGTTTTTGCTATAATAATTAAGACAGCTTAGTTCAGTTCAGTTCAGTTGCTCAGTCATGTCTGACTCTTTGCGACCCCATGAATTGCAGCACACCAGGCCTCCCTGTCCATCACCAACTCCCAGAGTTCACTCAGACTCACGTCTATCAAGTCAGTGATGCCATCCAGCCACCTCATCCTCTGTCATCCCCTTCTCCTCCTGCCCCCAGTCCCTCCCAGCATCAGAGTCTTTTCCAATGAGTCAACTCTTCGCATGAGGTGGCCAAAGTACTGGAGTTTCAGCTTCAGCACCATTCCTTCCAAAGAAATCCCAGGGCTAATCTCCTTCAGAATGGACTGGTTGGATCTCCTTGCAGTCCAAGGGACTCTCAAGAGTCTTCTTCAACACCACAGTTCAAAAGCATCAATTCTTCGGCGCTCAGCCTTCTTCACAGTCCAACTCTCACATCCATACATGACCACAGGAAAAACCATAGCCTTGACTAGACGGTCCTTTGTTGGCAAAGTAATGTCTCTGCTTTTCAATATGCTATCTAGGTTGGTCAAAACTTTTGTTCCAAGGAGTAAGCATCTTTTAATTTCATGGCTGCAATCACCATCTGCAGTGATTTTGGAGCCCCCAAAAATAAAACAGCTTAGAATCAGTAAACATATGAACAGATAATAAAATTCAATAAAGAATGCAAAAGTATATCCACATGTATAGTCAATTAATTTTTGGTAAAATTGCCAAAGCAATTCAATGGAGAAAGGAGAGTCTTTTCATTCAATGGCACTTGAATGACTGGATAACTCATATCTTTACAATTAGCAATTGAACTTTACTTCCCACGATGCATAAAAATCAATTTAACATAGGTCATAGACCTAAATCTAAAACCTAATATGAAACTTCTACAAGAAACATGGGAGAAGATCTTTGTGACCTCTGGATAGGTAAAAATTTCTTAGGTCATGAATTCCATAAAAGATTTTCTGAAAATTCAACCTCATCAAAATTAAAAGCTTTTGATCTTCAAATAAATGACACCATCAAACAGTCAAGCCACAGTATTGGAGAAATTATTTAGAAAACATGTAGAACAAAGAACACTTACATTCAGTAATAAATTAATCAGACTAGTTTTTTTAAAAATGAACAAAAAATAAGACATGCCCCTAAAGGCAATACAGGAATAGTCAAGAAACACATGAAAAGATATTCAGTATTATTAGTTATCAGGAAAATATAAATTCAAATCAAAATACAATACTCTTTAAAGCTAAAAGTCTGAGAACACATAGTAAAGGCAGATAGAGGGAGCAACTGGAACTCGTATAATTAAAAATTATATATATATATATACACACACATATATATGCAGTTTATTGCATGCAAATTACTCATGTTGGAAAATACCTATTATCTACCTTGTCCTGAACAAAAAGAATCCAGTATAACCGAGATAACAAAAATATATATTAAAGAGTCTGATGAAATAACCAAAATAAATTGTCATTAAAGAGACATATTCTATTTTTCTCAATTATGCAAACAAAATAAAGCCACTGGTTAAAACATTCACATCAGTGGTTTATTGTTTTGGCTCAGCTTTTACTCAGAAGGTCCATTCGGTTTATATATCCAACAGGAACATTGCAACCACGACTCATTTTGCAATTAGAATAGTCAGTGTGAGTGTATCAGAGCTAAACAACTTGGCATTATTTTCCTGCAAGAAAAAAAAAAAAATCCCTGGTAAAAACAGCACTTCTATTTAGTGTCCAGATGTTAACTTTATTAAACTGAAAACATTCTCTTCCCTCTTCACATTCTGTGGACATTATTTTGGCCTATTTTATAAATGACCTATTTTATACTCACAACCAGACAATTAGATATATCAAAATCCTGTAATGAAACAAAATTTTCAATAATGAATTCTGTCTCCCTTTGTGTCTTTTAAGAGAATTTAATTTTTTTTCCTTTTGCTTCACAGATATATAGGATAATTTGTATAAACAAAATACATTTATACAAATGTTATAACTCATACTAATAAAGATAATGGGTCTCCAGAGAAAACAGTGGCCAAGGATCACGCAACTTGAAATTTATTTTAATTCGTATTCTTCAGGAAAAGGCAAAAAAATAAATAAATAAACATTCCTCATTTCCATATCAGTTAAGATTCAGTATTCACTGGTCAGACAAATTACCTTATATTGATATGCTAATTACGTCCTCAGTGCATATTACTCACACCTAGGGTGATATATAAATCTTATTAATGAAAAGAGCAGAAAAAAAGCATAAAGATGGGGGATAAAGTAATGAAAATATTGTGACAGTGAGCATGACATAGAACACATCATTGTGGACCTAAGCTTGTGAGCTGCTTTCCCACTTCTAACTGCCACCATGGACCTCCCAGGTATGGCTTAGATGTTTTCCTTTGACTTTCTAACCTGAGTAAACACTGCACTACAGGAATGATGGAAATGCCTTTCAAGCACCAGTCTTCCTGGGCAGTGAGGGGAGGTGGGCTTATGTAGGATGGAGGTGGTGGTACAGGCTTGGAAAAGACAAATAGGAAAGACCCTTACATCTGCAAACCTGAGAATCTTTGCAGGAATGTAAGAGTACTTAATGTTGGGCATCCCTGGTGGCTCAGTAGTAAAGAATAAAGAAGATGCCTGCCAATGCAGGAGACACAGTTTCGATTTCTGGGTCGGGAAGATCCCCTGGAGAAGGAAAAAGCAACCCAACCTAATATTCTTGCCTGGGAAATCCCATGGACAGAGGAGCCTGGTGGGCTCCAGTCCATGGGGTCACAAAGAGTCAGACATGACTTAGGGACTGAACAGCAACAACAAACAGTACTTAAAGAGAAAAAAAGAAAAAACGATCGGTCCTATTAACTAAACCTAAACCTCCACAGCATGAGAAGATGAATCCTAAGTTCCACTTTAAGTGCAGCCATGAGTCAGAGCTAAGCATAAGGCAACTTATAGACAGTGCGTTCTTCCAAAGCGACGCCTGATATTTCTTTAGCAGAACAATAAATTTTGATTCCACAGTTAGAATTTTTAAGCCTGTGGCAGAGACAGTTATTTATCCCCCAATATCTACTTGATTCTCTTCATTTTCCTGCTATAATGGAACCCCTAGTTTTTAGCTGGGGGCCTCACTTTAGGAATGGCCATTTGACCAAGTTCTGGACAATATGATTACATGTGAAGTGGGTAACTACAGGAAGGTCCTGAAATAGAGGTTTGTCCTCCCTTCCTCTTCCCTCTTTGCTGCTGGCTGGGATGCATATGTGCCAGCTGGACTCAGAGTGGCTGTCTGGCACAGGACATGCCCTTGGAAATGGCCACACACAGCAGAGGAATGAGAGAAAAGGAACCAGGCTGCCTGAGGTTTTCATGGAGTAGAGCCTTCAAAGCAGCCCTAAGTGCCTACCTCCAGTCTTTATAGCAAAGAGAAATCAAAGAAACTTAAAGAAGATAGGAGCTTCCCTGAGGGGGTTACTCTTATCTGCAGCCAAATCTATTTCTAAATTAGAAAAACCTAGATGTGCAATTACTCGAAGGGGTTAATAGACCAAATAAGGATGAATTTCACAAAATAGCACAGTGGAGATTTTTACTCTTTCAGATGGTGGAGGGCAGGAGAAGAAAGGCTTTGGGAACTTCAATAAAAATTGGAAATGACAAGGAGAGAAAAGGAGGAGGGTAAAAGGAAAGGTGGAAACTCTAAAAACAAATCGCTGAGCTGCTCAAGTGTTTTGAGGCAAAGCGTGCCTGTGAACAAAGGTTCTGTCTTGTGCCCCTTCCTCCTCTCCTGAGGGTCTTCAAATGTCGTCTTCCCCATGAGATGGTATTCCAGCTGCTATTCCCAAGGCTGAATTCATTCACTTTAGTTTGAATGATGACCACAGGCAGGCATGACTGAGGACCCTGTAAATACTCATAAGGACATTGGTATGTGTTATGGAGACACCACAGTGCAGGAGTTAAAGACAGATTCTGCTGTCACCTGTGTGATCTTGGACAAGTTTCTCTCTGATCCTTGGTTTCTTCATTATAAATGAAGTTAATAATAGTACCAACTACTTACAGTTAGATAAAACAAATATGCTGTTACATGTAAAGCACTTCGAGTGCTTTAAAACATCTCAACATTGTTTGTTGATAATGTTTTTGCATTACTAATACATTTCTGAGCTCCAAGGTAAACTCTTAGGATCATGTTCTTCTGTTCTAGATGAAATATAAGCTTCCTCCCTCCTATACTCTTCCATCCCCACCTCAGTTGTTTGGATACAGTGGAGGCGAGCTAAGTCGCTTCAGTCAGGTCCGACTCTTTGCAATGCTATGGACTATAGCCCTCCAGGCTCCTTTTCCCGAGGAATTCTCCAGTCAAGAATACTGGAGTGGGTTTCCATGCCCTACTCCAGGGGATCTTCCTGACCACAGATTCAAACCCAAGTCTCTTTACATCTCCTACATTGGCAGGTGGGTTCTTTAGATTAGCCCCATTTAGAGGATCCAGCAAAAGGCTCAAGGTTCTGGGAACCATGAGGCCTTAGCATAGGAAGAAGTCGGGCCGTTGAACATCTGTGGGGAAGGCTGTCCTGCAGTCAAAGTCATTAACATCTGCATGAGAAAGAAACAAGTTTCTACCACATCTATGCATGAAATTTGCAGGCTTACATGTTATGCTATCTGATGTTACCCACCCTAATTGTATGGGTTTGCAAGACTGCAGTAACAGAGTCCCACAACTGAGTGGCTTAACAACAAACCTGTTTTCTTATAGTTCTGGAAGCGAGAAGTCTGAGATCAAGGTACGGCAGAGCCAGGCTCCCTCTGAAGCACCTAGGGAAGGGTGTGTTCTAGGCATGTCTCCTGGCTTCTGGAAGTTCCCTGAACTCCAGTTTTCATGTGAATTCCAAGCCTCACAGTGCCACACGAAGAATGTGTGTTTGTAGCCAAAGTTTTTCCTTTCATAAGAACACTGATCTTACTGGATTAGGGCCCACTCTCATGCCCTCATTTTAAACGTGTGTGCTGTGTCGCTGAGTCGTGTCTGACACTTTGCCACCCTGTGGACTGTAGCCCACCGGGCTCCTCTGTCCATGGGATTTTCCAGGCAAGATTATTGGAGTGGGTTGCCATTTTCTCCTCTTGGGGGAAATTCGCGTTTCCAACCCAGGGATCAAACTTGCGTCTCTTAGGTCTCCTGTGTTGGCAGGCTGATTCTTTACCACTACCACCACCTGACTTGATTACCCCTATAAAGACGATCTCCAATTAAGGCCCCATTCTGAGGTACTGGAGGTTAGGACTCCAGGCTCTCTTTTCTGGGGGGCACAATTCTCCCCATAGCTCTAATATAAGTAGCTAACTTTTCATTCTTACTTGCATCTAATTCTTCAAATCAACACAGTGTGAGATACCAGAAATGAAACCTAACATATTTTTTCCTGGTTAATATTAAACTAGAGAAAATTTTATTATCTTAAACTAGTTGCTTTCCTACCAAAGTCACTATCAGGCTGTATTTTATTCTGCATGTCAATACGTATCCATAGATTTCTCTTCACTATATAAATATACACAATCCTATAAGCTTTTTTGGTGTGATATGGACCTGGTGTCTTTTCCTGGACCAGCATTTCCTGGTCACTCTAATCTTAAAGAATTATGAATAAGGCTTTGAGAAGTAGTTCAGGAAATATTTTTATAACAATAATTAAAATTGCTTTTAATACCTGTTACAGAAAAGTCATACAGCTAGCAATTTCAATATACAAATATTGTAATAACAAAGGGATACAGTTATAATAAAATCAAGTAAATACTAAAATGGGTAAAACATATGACACCAACATAATTGCTGAGAATCAAGGAGGCCACGATTGTAAGGGGCATTGAAACAGTCTTACATCCGTCTTGTGTATCATATCCTACACATATTGTAAGGAGAAAAAAAGTTTCTGGAGCATAAGGCACATATGTTTGTTCACTTCTCCCTTGCTCCCACCAAGAACTTTAGAGCCAACTTTCTTCTCCAGGAGACTGACTTTCTTGCAATTTATTTATGATTTTGTGGTAGTTTGTTGTTTAAGTGTTCATATTTGAAACACTTAATACTCCCCCAAAGCTTTATTTTGTCTGTATCTTAACATATAACAAAAATCAGAAGAGTTCCAGTAACTGTCTTACCTACCGGCACACCAAAGCAGAGGCTAACACAGAACTCATTCCTGTAATTCACTTTAGAAAAGACCAACTGAAGAAAATTCAGGCCTTAGGCAGGCTATTGCATGGATCCATTGAATTTTAAGTCTAATAACTTTTTTCAGAAGCACAATAACAGAACAGCAAACCATTTTTATTTGAATAAAATCTACTCCCACAAAATTCAGAATTACCAAACTACTTCAAAGGCCATTCACTGAATACCCCAAGGATGGTTTTAAGTTAAAATTTTGTGAAGGACTTAAATCAATGGTTCAGAAAGAAAGGCAAAAGGAATTTTATTTACAGTGAGAAACATAGGGGAGAAAGAAAAGGGGAAAACCAATCACCTTACATCTAGAGAGGAGATCAGAGAACCCTGGGTACCGGACAGGTTAGAACTTGCTGAATTTAGGTCTTGAGGTTACAAGGGCACACGTTCCAAAATTATCTCTATTCCACAAATTTCTTAGGAGAAAAAGAACTATTAATACATTAAAGCGACAACTCCTTAGTGTCTCTCTTGATCAAAGATCTTGGTTGGTTAACACAATGATCACTCTGAATTGGGTCAGAAGATTGGAAAGAGCACGGTAATGGAGGAATGCCACCAGCGTCCGAGCAAAGGGTGGGCCACAGTAGAACAATGGGAAACATGGGAAGAGGCCAGAGCTCTGAGAAATCTCCTTCCCTGAGCACCGTGACTTGTCTTGCCTTCCTATGATATTTTTTAGTCCCAAGAATTTATGAAAAAAGAAATGAGTTTGAGAATGAACACAGAATAATCCTACTACCACAAACAACATGAGGTTAAAGAAAATATCAATTGAAATTATCTCAAGGTCACCGATTCTGGGCAAGAGGGAAAACCATTTTACAAGCTGAACTGACATGGTTGATTTGTTACAAAGAAGGCAGCGGAGATGAAAAGGAGACTTGTTCAGGTATTCTCATCTTCCATAAAACACAAACAAGGCCTGAAAAAGTAAGATTCTTAATACATCAAAATACTTTATTTGTAAGAACTATGTTTAGCTTCAATTTATTGCATCCTTCCCTTACATGGGGGCTTCCCTGGTGGCTCAGACAGTGAAGAATCTGCCTGCAGTACGGGAGACCCCATTTTGATCCCTGAGTCAGGAAGATTCCCTGGAGAAGGGCATGGCAACCCACTCCAATATTCTTGCCTTGAGAATCCCAGGGACAGAAGAGCCTGACAGGCTATAGTCCATGGGGTTGCAAAGAGTTGGACATGACTAAGTGACTAACATTTTCACTTTTCCTTTCCATGGACTGACATATTCACCTTTTCTATCTAAAAATTTCTTACTTCTTCAAGGAGATGCCTTTGGTTTTCATACAATCTTTCACTTTGTTTATTACCATCATATTCAAATGACGTGGTCACACTTGCTATTTTCCTAGCTCCTCCTAAATCCTTTGCAATCTACCTTACCACTGCTCTGCTCTCAGGAGCCACAGAGATAGCTGCCATCCTGAAAGCCTTTTCTCAGGACACTCTCTCCTTGACTTTTGTTTTTTTTGCTGCCTTTTAAGCTGTAACTCTATTCCACTTCATTTATACCTTCTTCCCCTTTCCTTTCCTGGTTTTAAAATTCCTAGTTCTCTCTATAGGTCTCTGATTATACTTCCTCATCCTCTTCCACTGACATATCTTCATCCTCCCATTCTCTTGATACAGACATTTCTTCCTAGCTCCTATACAGATCTTCCTCCAGTCTCTCCTAGATGACCACAAACCTCCTCCAATCCATCTCTCTGCCTTCATTACTCAAATTCTTCATGACCAACTGCTGGCTGCAAATCCATCTCCATCTAAATATTCTACCAACCCTCATATGTGATATGGAAGCAACATCACTTAACTTCTGCCTTGCTAATACTTCTGTTTAATCTTATAGTTTCCATGGATAACTTTTTTTCCCAATCAGAAGATGCCAGTTTGGGCTCACCACTGGTTTCTTAGATAGGCACTAGTGTCTGCTACCTCAGACAACTCTTTGTTTTACTCATTTATTTATTTAGCAGATACCTATGCAGTGTTTGAAGCTTCCCAGGTGGTGATAGTGGTAAAGAATCTACCTCCCAATGCAGGAGATGCAAGAGATGTGGGTTCCATCCTTAGGTTAGGAAGATCCCACGGAGGAAGGCATGGCAACCCATTCCACTATTCTTCCTGGAGAACCCCACGGACAGAGGAGCCTGGTGGGTTATGGTCCATCGGGTCCCAAAGAGTCAGATACAGCTGAGCAACTTAGCATGCAGGCACTCATGCAGTGTTTAACATGCACCAGATATTCCTAGCATTGAAATTGTGATATTAAATATACCAGGAGTGATATTTTTCATCATTTGTTTGTGATTATTTGATTAAAAATAGACGAAAGCTTTATAGAATAAAGAATATATATGTGATATGGTTGGGGCTTCCCTGGTGGCCCAGATGGTAAAGAATCTGCCTGCAATGCAGGAGACCTGTGTTTGATCCCTGACTCATAAAGATTTCCTGGAGAAGGGAATGGCTACCCACTCCAGTATTCTTGCCTGCAGAACTCCATCAACAGAAGAGCCTGGTTGCAAAGAGTCAGACAGGGCTGAGTGACTAACACTGCATTACAACTACTATGTGAAGCTGTTAGAATATTTAGGAGACTGACCTTATCCAGAAAGTCAGAGAAGGCATTTCTGGGAGAAGAAGACTGAAGGAAAAGTAGAATCTGGATAGGCTGGCTTCCCACAGTACCAGAAACCTTAACCATGACTCAAGATTAACCTTAACCATGACATGCCTGCTCCTTGGACAGTGACATTCAAGGTAAGAAGATTGGAATAGTCCTTCATTTTTCTTTCAGGTCTCTGAATTCTTACAACCAATAGGTTATTGCTGTGATGGTTATTGTTATGTGTCAACTGGACTGGACCATAGAGTATCCAGATATTTGGTCAAACATGATGTGAGATTCACATTAAAGTCAGTAGAGAGTAAAGCACATTGTCCTCCCTACTGTGTATGCTGCTAAGTCACTTCAGTCGTGTCCAACTCTGTGCGACCCCATAGATGGCCTCCCACCAGGCTCCCCCATCCCTGGGATTCTCCATGCAAGAACACTGGAGTGGGTTGCCATTTCCTTCTCCAATGCATGAAAGCGAAAGTGAAGTCACTCAGTCGTGTCCGACCCTTAGTGACCTCATGGACTGCAGCCCACCAGGCTCCTCCATCCTTGAGATTCTCCAGGCAAGAACACTGGAGTGGGTTGCCGTTGCCTTCTCCTCCCTACTGTGTATAGGCCTCATTTAATTAAAGAGCTGAATTAAACAAAAAGGTTGACCTCCCCACTCCCAAAGTTAAAAAAAAAAAATTCTTCCTGACATTCCTGACAGCCTTCAAACTAGAACATGAGATTCTTCTTGCCTTCAGTCTGGAACTGAAACATGAGCTCTTCCTGTGTCTTGAGGCTACTGGCCTTGGGACCAAAACTACATCATCAGCTCTCCTGTTCCCAGGCCTTCAGACTCAGACTGGACCTTACATCATCAGCCTCCACCGCCCAGGTTCCCAATGGGCACCTCACCCTGTAGATCTTGGAAATTCCCAGCCTCCGTAACCATGTGAGCCAATTCTCATACATACATCCAGTATATGATACTATTTATATGGAGAATCCTAACTACTACAGTTATAAAGATTTCTAATAATTTTTTAAATGAAATTTCTCATTCTATTCTTATGTTAATCCACTGTGTAAAGAATGAGAAGAGTGAATTACTATACCAACTCTCACTGAGTACTTTTTTAGGAAACATTCTGTTTTTGTTTGGGAATACATCTTGATGAATTTCCAAAAGGGAAAAGTGAGACCCTATTGGAAAGTACCAAGCCAACAAGGCATTATGGGTAAGCTATTTTACATGAAAACAGATTACTTTTGCTTCTGGGAAGGGATGGTGGAGAAGGAGTGGAGAGAGGAGGAGAGAGAAATCAAGGATATGAGGGAAAGGAGTCCAGGCACCTTAAGAAAAAAAGGGACCAGGAGAAGACTCTGATCTGGAAACTGGAAACAATTTAAGAATCAGACAACCAAGGTTCACTTCTAAGTATTTCTACAGCCCTATGGCAGAATCCTAGTTATTCCCTTCTTCGTCTCAACAGAGCTTGTTTTGTTCAGGTATCTGGTACTCTTGCATTTCATGGGCCACTCTCAAGACTCAGGCAAGAAATAATATTAAGTCCACCACTGTTTTCTTTGTTCCTGACTAGTTAGACAAAGGTATGAGCATGTGCCAGGACCAGTGCTCCTGAACAAGTGGTTAACAAAGAAATGTAGTGATGTAGATAAACCTAGAGCCTGTCATACAGAATGAAGTTAAAAAGAAAAAAGCGAGTATCACATGATATATGTGGAATCTAGAAAAATGGTATTGGGGGAGGAGCTAAGGTGGCGGAGGAGTAGGACAGGGAGAACACTTTCTCCCCAACAAATTCATCAAAAGAACATTTAAATGCCGAGTAAATTCCACAAAACAACTTCTGAATGCCAGCAGAGGACATCAGGCACCCAGAAAAGCAACCCAAGTCTTTGAAAGGAGGTAGGAAAAAATATAAAAGAAAAAAAAGGGACAAAAGAGGGAGGGATGAAGTTCCATCCCGGGAAGGGACTGTTAAAAAGAGAGAAGTTTCCAAACACCAGGAAACCTTCTCACTGCCGAATCTGTGCCGAGCCTTGGAAGCACAGAGGGCAACATAACAGGGAGAAAAATAAACAATTAAAAACCACAGATTACGAGCCCTATGGTAACTCCCCCAGCAGAGAAGCAGCGCAGACGCCTGCACACACCACTAGCAAGCGGGGCTGGGCAGGGAGGCGTGGCACAGGCTGCATCACTTAGAATAAGGATCTGGCCTGAATACCCTGAGCACTATCTGAGCGAAGTAATTTGGGCTGGCAAACCAGACTGTGGGATATCTACCACCGAAAAGCCAGCCCTAACCTAAGACACCGCCAGGCCCGCGCACAGAACAAAGGACTGAACAGAGATAGCTGGCTGCAGACCATCCCCCTCTGGTGACAGGCAGCCAGAGCCGGAAGGGGGCAATCGCAGCCCCAGAGAGACATTATCTATAAAACTGTAAGCAGGCTTCTTTGCTAACTAAGACTTCTTGGAGGTCTGGACAGTCAACATCCGCCTGAGAAGGTGTGCCGGTTGTACACCTAGATAACCGAATGGCGGGGAGGTGATAAGTCGCAGCAATCGCACTCGCCAAACACCTCATCACCTGAGCTGCTCGGACCTGGGAAGGGCACAAAACGCAGGCCCGACCGAGTCTGCGCCTCTGAGGACTACCCAAGTGCCTGAACCTGAGCGGCTTGGACCTGGGAGGTGCAAGCAGCCCAGGGCCGGCCACGGATAGTTCCCGGCGGAGCAACCTAGAGCCTGAGCAGTGTGGGCAGGGAGGCTACACGCGCCGTGAGCAGGGGCAGACCCAGTGTGGCTGAGGCACTGCGAGCGCACGCCAGTGTTATTTGTTTGCAGCGTCCCTCCCACCCCACAGTGCGACTGAACAAGTGAGCCTAAAAAAAAAAGTGTCCTCCACCGTCCCCTTTGTGTCAGGGCGGAAACCAGACACTGAAGAAACCAGCAAACAGAAGAATCTATAACAGAGGGAACCGCCTTGGAAGCTACAGGCAATAGATTAAAACCCTGTGGTTAGTACCGACTACACAGGAAGGGGCCTATAGATCTTGAGAAATATAAGTCGGACCAAGGAATTAGCCGAAAATGAACTGAACCCACAATACCCACAACAAAACTAGAGAAAGTCCTAGATATATTTTTACTATTTTTAGGATCATTCTTTCTTTCTTTCTTTTTTTTTAAATATTTTAAAGAATTTTAAGTCCTCTATTATTCCTTTCATTTTCACTTTTATAACCTACTATTACTTAGCAAAAAAAAAAAAAACCTATTTTTTTAAAAGCAAACTTCATGTATTTTTTTTTTATAATTTTTTTGACTTTTTTTTTTCTTTTCTTTCACATTGCATTTTTGAAATTCCAAACTCTACTCTAGATTTTTAATTTTAGCTTTTTGGTATTTGTTATCAATTTTGTACCTATACATTTTTTAATATAATTTTTGTGACTTTTTTTTTCTCTCTTTCTTTCTCTTCTTTTATATAACATTGTATATCTGAAATTCCAAACTAACTCTACTCTAGATTTTTAATTTATGCTTTTTGGTATTTGTTATCAAATTTGTACCTATACTTTCTTTATAATTTTTGCGACTTTGTTTGTTTTTGTTTTTTCTCTCTTCTTTTTCTCCTTCTTTTTTTTAACATTGTACTTTTGAAATTCCAAACTCTACCCTAGATTTTTAACTTTTGCTTTTTGGTATTTGTTATCAATTTTGTACCTATATTTTCTTTATAATTTTTGTGACTTTGTTTGTTTTCTCTCTTTCTTTTCCTTCTTCTTTTCTTTCACATTGTATTTTGGAAATTCCAAACTCTACTCTAGATTTTTAATTTCTGCTTTTATGTATTTGTTACCAATTTTGTACCTTTAAGAACCCAATCTTCAGTACTCATTTTTCACTAGGGAGCGAGATTACTGGCTTGAATGCTCTCTCTCCCTCTGGACTCTCCTTTTTCTCCACCAGGTCGCCTGTGTCTCCTCCCTAACCCCTCTCTACTCTACCCAACTCTGTGAATTTCTGTGTGTTCCAGATGGTGGAGAACACTTAGGGAACTGATTACTGGCTGGATCTGTCTCCCTCCTTTTCATTCCCCCCTTTTATCCTCCTGGCCACCTCTGTCTCCTTCCTCCTTCTTCTCTTCTCTCTATAACTCCGTGAACATCTCTGAGCAGTCCAGTTGTGGAGTGCACATGAGGAAGTGATTACTGGATAGCCCACTCTCTCCTCTATTGATTCCACCTCATCTCACTCAGATCACCTCTAACTCCCTCCTCCCTCTTCTCTTCTCCATGTAACACTGTGAACCTCTCTGGGTGACCCTCACGGTGGAGAAACTTTTCATCTTTAACGTAGATGTTTTATCAATGGTGCTATATAGAAGGAGAAGTTTTGAAATGACTGTAAAAATAGGACCGATAACTGGAAGCAGGAGGCTTAAGTCCAAACCCTGACTCCAGGGAACTCCTGACTCCAGGGAACATTAATTGACAGGAGCTCATCAAACGCCTCCATACCTACACTGAAACCAAGCACCACACAAGGGCCAACAAGTTCCAGGGCAAGACACACCAAGCAAATTCTCCAGCAACAAAGGAACACAGCCCTGAGCTCCAAGATACAGGCTGCCCAAAGTCACCCCAAAACCACAGACATCTCATAACTCATTACTGAACACTTCATTGCACTCCAGAGAGAAGAAATACAGCTCCACCCACCAGAACACCAATACAAGCTTCCCTAACCAAGAAACCTTGACAAGCCACCTGTACAAACCCACACACAGTGAGGAAACGCCACAATAAAGAGAACTCCACAAACTGCCAGAATACAGAAAGGACACCCCAAACTCAGCAATTTAAACAAGATGAAGAGACAGAGGAATACCCAGCAGATAAAGGAACAGGATAAATGCCCACAAAACCAAACAAAAGAGGAAGAGATAGGGAATCTACCTGATAAAGAATTCCAAATAATGATAGTGAAATTGATCCAAAATCTTGAAATCAAAATGGAATCACAGATAAATAGCCTGGAGACAAGGATTGAGAAGATGCAAGAAAGGTTTAACAAGGACCTAGAAGAAATAAAAAAGAGTCAATATATAATGAATAATGCAATAAATGAGATCAAAAACACTCTGGAGGCAACGAATAGTAGAATAACAGAATAACAGCAGAAGATAGGATTCGTGAATTAGAAGATAGAATGGTAGAAATAAATGAATCAGAGAGGAAAAAAGAAAAATGAATTAAAAGAAATGAGGACAATCTCAGAGAACTCCAGGACAATATTAAACGCTACAACATTCAAATCATAGGGGTCCCAGAAGAAGACAAAAAGAAAGACCATGAGAAAATACTTGAGGAGATAATAGTTGAAAACTTCCCTAAAATGGGGAAGGAAATAATCACTCAAGTCCAAGTAACCCAGAGAGTCCCAAACCCAAGGCAAAACACCCCAAGACACATGTTAATCAAATTAACAAAGATCAAACACAAAGAACAAATATTAAAAGCAGCAAGGGAAAAACAACAAATAACACACAAGGGAATTCCCATAAGGATAACAGCTGATCTTTCAATAGAAACTCTTCAGGCCAGGAGGGAATGGCAAGACATACTTAAAGTGATGGAAGAAAATAACCTACAGCCCAGATTATTGTACCCAGCAAGGATCTCATTCAAATATGAAGGAGAAGTCAAAAGCTTTACAGACAAGCAAAAGCTGAGAGAATTCAGCACCACCAAACCAGCTCTCCAACAAATGCTAAAGGATATTCTCTAGACAGGAAACACAAAAATGGTATAAAATTCGAACCCAAAACAATAAAGTAAATGGCAGTAGGATCATACTTATCAGTAATTACCTTAAACATAAATGGGTTGAATGCCCCAACCAAAAGACAAAGACTGGCTGAATGGATACAAAAACAAGACCCCTACATATGTTGTCTACAAGAGACCCACCTCAAAACAGGGGACACATACAGACTGAAAGTGAAGGGCTGGAAAAAGATTTTCCATGCAAATTGGGACCAAAAGAAAGCAGGAGTAGCAATACTCATATCAGATAAAATAGACTTTAAAACAAAAGTAGTGAAAAGAGACAAAGACGGTCACTACATAATGATCAAAGGATAAATCCAAGAAGAAGATATAACAATTATAAATATATATGCACCCAACATCGGAGCACTGCAATATGTAAGACAAATGCTAACAAGTATGAAAGGAGAAATTAACAATAACACAATAATAGTGGGAGACTTTAATACCCCACTCACACCTATGGATAGATCAACTAAACAGAAATTAACAAGGAAACACAAACTTTAAATGATACAATAGACCAGTTAGACCTAATTGATATCTATAGGACATTTCATCCCAAAACAATGAATTTCACCTTTTTCTCAAGTGCACATGGAACCTTCTCCAGGATAGATCACATCCTGGGCCATAAATCTAGCCTTGGTAAATTCAAAAAAATAGAAATCATTCCAAGCATCTTCTCTGACCACAATGCAGTAAGATTAGATCTCAATTACAGAAGAAAAACTATTAAAAATTCCAACATATGGAGGCTGAACAACACGCTGCTGAATAACCAACAAATCACAGAAGAAATCAAAAAAGAAATCAAAATTTGCATAGAAACAAATGAAAATGAAAACACAACAACCCCAAACCTGTGGGACACTGTAAAAGCAGTCCTAAGGGGAAAGTTCATAGCAATACAGGCATACCTCAAGAAACAAGAAAAAAGTCAAATAAATAACCTAACCCTACACCTAAAGCAACTAGAAAAGGAAGAAATGAAGAACCCCAGGATTAGTAGAAGGAAAGAAATCTTAAAAATTAGGGCAGAAATAAATGCAAAAGAAACAAAGGAGACCATAGCAAAAATCAACAAAGCCAAAAGCTGGTTCTTTGAAAGGATAAATAAAATTGACAAACCATTAGCCAGACTCATCAAGAAACAAAGGGAGAAAAATCAAATCAATAAAATTAGAAATGAAAATGGAGAGATCACAACAGACAACACAGAAATACAAAGGATCATAAGAGACTACTATCAGCAATTATATGCCAATAAAATGGACAACGTGGAAGAAATGGACAAATTCTTAGAAAAGTACAACTTTCCAAAACTGGACCAGGAAGAAACAGAAAATCTTAACAGACTCATCACAAGCATGGAAATTGAAACTGTAATCAAAAATCTTCCAGCAAACAAAAGCCCAGGTCCAGATGGCTTCACAGCTGAATTCTACCAAAAATTTAGAAAAGAGCTAACACCTATCCTACTCAAACTCTTCCAGAAAATTGCAGAGGAAGGTAAACTTTCAAACTCATTCTATGAGGCCACCATCACCCTAATCCCAAAACCTGACAAAGATCCCACAAAAAAAGAAAACTACAGGCCAATATCACTGATGAAATTAGATGCAAAAATCCTTAACAAAATTCTAGCAATCAGAATCCAACAACACATTAAAAAGATCATACACCACAACCAAGTGGGCTTTATCCAGGGATACAAAGATTCTTCAATATCCACAGATCAATCAATGTAATACACCACATCAACAAATTGAAAAATAAAAGACGTATGATTATCTCAATAGATGTAGAGAAAGCCTTTGACAAAATTCAACATCCATTTATGACAAAAACTCTCCAGAAAGCAGGAATAGAAGGAACATACCTCAACATAATAAAAGCTATATATGACAAACCCACAGCAAACATTATCCTCAATGGTGGAAAATTGAAAGCATTTCCCCTAAAGTCAGGAACAAAACAAAGATGCCCACTTTCACCATTACTATTCAGCATAGTTTTGAAAGTTTTGGCCACAGCAATCAGAGCAGAAAAAGAAATAAAAGGAATCCAAACTGGAAAAGAAGAAGTAAAACTCTCACTGTTTGCAGATGACATGATCCTCTACATAGAAAACCCTAAAGACTCCACCAGAAAATTACTAGAGCTAATCAATGAATATAGTAAAGTTGCAGGATATAAAATCAACACACAGGAATCCCTTGCATTCCTATACACTAATAATGAGAAAATAAAAAGAGAAATTAAGGAAACAATCCCATTCACCATTGCAATGGAAAGAATAAAATACTTAGGAATATATCTACCTAAAGAAACTAAAGACCTATATATAGAAAACTATAAAACACTGGTGAAAGAAATCAAAGAGGACACTAATAGATGGAGAAATATACCATGTTCATGGATTGGAAGAATCAATTTGGTGAAAATGAGTATACTACCCAAAGCAATTTATAGATTCAATGCAATCCCTATCAAGCTACCAACGGTATTTTTCACAGAGCTAGAACAAATAATTTCACAATTTGTATGGAAATACAAAAAACCTCAAATAGCCAAAGCTATCTTGATAAAGAAGAATGGAACTTGAGGAATCAACCCACCTGACTTCAGGCTCTACTACAAAGCCACAGTCATCAAGACAGTATGGTACTGGCACAAAGACAGAAATATAGATCAATGGAACAAAATAGAAAGCCCAGAGATAAATCCGTGCACGTATGGACACCTTATCTTTGACAAAGGAGGCAAGAATATACAATGGATTAAAGACAATCTCTTTAACAAGTGGTGCTGGGAAAACTGGTCAACCACTTGTAAAAGAATGGAACTAGAACACTTTCTAACACCATACACAAAATAAACTCAAAATGGATCAAAGATCTAAACATAAGACCAGAAACTATAAAACTCCTAGAGGAGAACATAGGCAAAACACTCTCCAACGTAAATCACAGCAGGATCCTCTATGACCCACCTCCCAGAATATTGGAAATAAAAGCAAAAATAAACAAATGGGACCTAATTAAACTTAAAAGCTTCTGCACAACAAAGGAAACTATTAGCAAGGTGAAATGACAGCCTTCAAAATAGGAGAAAATAATAGCAAAGGAAGCAACAGACAAACAACTAATCTCAAAAATATACAAGCAACTCCTGCAGCTCAGTTCCAGAAAAATAAGTGACCCAATCAAAAAATGGGCCAAAGAACTAAATAGACATTTCTCCAAAGAAGACATACAGATGGCTAACAAACACATGAAAAGATGCTCAACATCACTCATTATCAGAGAAATGCAAATCAAAACCACTATGAGGTACCATTTCACGCCAGTCAGAACGGCTGCGATCCAAAAGTCTACAAGCAATAAATGCTGGAGAGGGTGTGGAGAGAAGGGAACTCTCTTACACTGTTGGTGGGAATGCAAACTAGTACAGCCACTATGGAGAACAGTGTGGAGATCCCTTAAAAAACTGGAAACAGAACTGCCTTATGATCCAGCAATCCCACTGCTGGGCATACACACTGAGGAAACCAGAACAGAAAGAGACACGTGTACCCCAATGTTCATTGCAGCACTGTTTATAATAGCCAGGACATGGAAGCAACCTAGATGTTCATCAGCAGATGAATGGATAAGAAAGCTGTGGTACATAAACACAATGGAGTATTACTCAACCATTAAAAAGAATACATTTGAATCAGTTCTAATGAGGTGGATGAAACTGGAGCCTATTATACAGAGTGAAGTAAGCCAGAAAGAAAAACACCAATACAGTATACTAATGCATATATATGGAATTTAGAAAGCTGGTAACAATAACCCTGTATACGAGATAGCAAAAGAGACACTGATGTATAGAACAGTTTTATGGACTCTGTGGGAGAGGGAGAGGGTGGGAAGATTTGGGAGAATGACACTGAAACATGTAGAATATCATGTAAGAAACGAGTCGCCCGTCCAGGTTTGATGTACGATACTGGATGCTTGGGGCTGGTGCACTGGGACAACCCAGAGGGATGGTATGGGGAGGGAGGAGGGACAAGGGTTCAGGATGGGGAACACATATATGCCTGTGGTGGATTCATTTCAATATTTGGCAAAACCAGTACAATATTGTAAAGTTTAAAAATAAAATAAAATTTTTAAAAAAAGAAAAAAGAAAAATGGTATTGATGAGCCTATTTGGAGGGCAGGAATAGAGGCACAGACCTACAGAACAGACTTGTGAACACAGCGGAGGAAGGAGAGGGTGGACAAATTGAAGGAGTAGAACTGACATATATACACCACCGTTTGTAAAACAGATAGCAGGAACCTGCTGTATAGCACAGGGAGCTCAGCACATTGTTCTTTGATGACCTAGAGTGGGGGATGGGGGGATGGGAGGGAGGTTGAAGAGGGAAAGAATATATGTATACACGTGGTTGATTCACTTTGCTGTACAGAAGAAACTAACACAACATTGTAAAGCCAGCATATTCCAATTAAAAAAAAGAAAGAAAGAAAGAAATGCCTAACACAGAACTCACCCCTTCTTGGCCTAAACATCACTGGGATGTTGAAGGATCTAAACAAAAATTCATGGATCCTGGAACTGCTCTACCATCAGGATTCCTTATGTGAGGAAAGAATTTCTTTCTGCTTTTTGTTTTTACTCAGGTTTCCTGTTATTTGCAACCAGAGACAACATAGCTGAAAGAGAGGGACTTGTCAGTAACCTGATGAAAGAAATGTATAAGAACAAGTGAAAATAAACCTGCTTAATAAATTCCAGGCTGAAAATTTTATGACTCATAAAACAATTTTTTTTTGGCAATTTCTTCCTGTTATCTATCAGACCATAATTTGTTAATCTATTTAAATATCCATTAGATAATAAAACTGTAAGATACTTGTGTATGTTTTTAATGTTCCTGAAAAGTAAATAATGAATGGTATAAAATAATTTTACATTGGTAATTTTATAATATTCTGTATATTGGTAGCTAATAAAATCTGTATAATGACATGAAACTTGTCTTAACCCATTTTACTCCTAAAATTGAATAGTTTGTAAAACTTCCCAGAATTCCCAAAGTATTCTGATTTAATCATTCCATATTTCTAAATATTACTTCTCATTTTCTTCATTAGGAGCAGAGTGTTGTTCTCGTTCTACTAGTAACATATATTTCCAAGCTTTATTAGGTCTTATAAAGTTATAATAACTAGAGAAATAATAACATCACTGAGTTCTAAATACTGAGCTAAATAATTGGCTTACAGTATTTCATTTCAACCACAAACCTTCCAATTTTTCAGATGAGAACCCAAGGTTTAAATTTAAAGTAACTAATTCCACATCCTAAAAATATAAACCAGACCTATCTACATGAAAAGTTATGAGTTATAAAACAGCTAATAAACTAATTTTTAAAAGCCTCATAAATGCACCGTAACTACAGTTTTCTCTCAAATTGTTTTGTAAGGGAATTATAAATTTTTCATATCAGGAAAAAAAAAAGAATTTGAAAAGACACATATAACCTAGTCTCTTTGAAACATTTTACTAGCATTAATTTGGTTGCATAAATTTGGACAAAGATAATTCTAAAGTTTATTTAATAACAATTAAAATTTAGGGAAAAAAAAAACCCTACAAAACTAAGAGGTAAGTTTGTTACAGTTATCAAACACTATCCAACTCCTTTGCATATCAGGAAATTTCATGATGTTCAAATTTGATGTGGTTTGCACAAGTTCACTCAGGTATTCAGTCCGCTGTTCATTCAGAATAGTTTTTCAACATTTTCTTTGAAATCTCTAGAGATTCAACAGTAATTCTCAAACAATAAGAGGACGTTTACATGGAAAGAATGAAAAAGAAACATTCTCAGGCTTTGTGTGATTTCTTAAGAAGACGTATTACTGTGAGCTGTTTTAATGAATGGCCACCCTATTGTCTTCCACTGAGAGTTTTCTCTAATCATCAATTGATTATGACAAAACTCAACTCTGTAGGAACATATTTATTGCAAAGTCTCGAACATAAATCTGTCCTGATTTACTTGTGTTCGTGAGGTATAAATGTTCCATGTGCAAGAATGCACTCTTCTCTCCACAATAGTAATAACTCTTCTGCTCATCTGATTCAAAATAATTTTTGTGCTAAATGCATAGAATTGAAAATTAAAATTAACAAGTTCTCAATTCTTGGTTTCAATATTTATAATAAAAAGAATACTACAGTTTTGTCAGAAACAGAAAATTTTGACATAGGTATTGCACTGTCAAAAGAATAAAATAAACTTGATTGGATAGAAATTTTATTTAGTAAGTGCATGTTGATTATTAGAGATCATCATTTCCTTGTCCAGGTTCTCACAATCAAGCCCTTTACTCTGAATGTAAAATCTTACTTCAAATATAGCCACCAACCAAAAAAGATTTACAAGAAACCACAAAATAATATATAAATTCACAAAAATAAATTTGAAGATAGAAAAACGGATGATATCAAAGCAATTGATCATAGGCTAGAAAAATACAGATACATATTTTGAAATATGTCTGGGACCACATACTTCCATCTCTTCTCCCTCAGAGAAACTCAACAAAATACAGCTAAAGGTATAAAAAGCTATAAAACTATAAGAACCAAGAAAATAAGAGAAGACAAAACAGTAAGTAAAGCTGTCATTTGGAAGACAAAAAGTAGATGACTTAGTAAAACCTAAGAATCTATAACCCAAGAGCTTACAAACTGGAATATCAATGAGAAAGGTGTCAATAGACCCCACAGGAATCTGAGAAGTCAGGGAGGGGAAGAGCTGGGAATTGAACAGGGTAGAGATGATGCCTGTCTGATAAGCCCGGGATTCTAGTTATAAGAGTATATATGGTATAATTAGACTCCTAAGTGGGCTTCCCAGGTGGCGCAGTGATAAAGAATCTGCCTGCAATGCAGGAGACATGGGAGACGAGGGTTCAATACCTGGGTCAGGAAGATCCCCTGGAGTAGGAAATGGCAATCCACTCCAATATCCTTGCCAGGGAAATCCCATGGACAGAGGAGCCTTATGGGCTACAGTCCATAGAGTTGCAAAAAGTCAGATACAAATGAGCAACTAAATAACAAGATTCCTAAGTATCCCCTCATTCTGCACATTCAGAGACAACTCCTTTCCACCATACATGGGCACAAAGGAACAGAAGCCACTAAAATTCAATGAAACAAACTCAGAGAGAAACAGACTCCCATATACCACACATGGCAAAGAATGGTGTTGAAGACTGAAGAGCAAAACAGAAGGACCAAGTGAAATTCTAAGTTACAGTAGAACTTAATCCTTGTTTCCCACATTTCTCTAAGAAATGGAAGAAAACAACAAAAAAACACCCTTGGAGATTGAAAATACACTGAAAATAAATTTCAACAGTAAGATAAAAATAAGGTTTTGGAAATCTGCCATAAAGGAAAACAAAAAGACATATGTAGATAATAAACTAGAAAAACTGAAAATTAGATGATCACATCAATGAATTCAAAACTTCTATCAGTAGACATTCTAGAAATAAATAGAGAAAAATGCAGGGGGGTAAAAAGTGCTAAAGAAATCTTCCTGCACAACTTAAATATCTTTCCAATACAAAGAAAAAAGAAGTTCATACTAAAGGTACATAATAAAATTTTGTAAGACTTTCGGAATATTTGTTTTTTTCCTTCAGTTTTGAGAGAGAAACAAAAGACACACAAAGAACCAAGAACATTAAACAAAAGTCTGCATGAGAATCTTCATACACATCTTTATTGTGTATACTGCATAAAAATGCATCTTTATTCATTAAAGTAAAAATCTGGAAATATTAAATAATCCAAATGTTCATGACGTTCACCAACAATAGCACTCAGTTCAGCAAATAAAAAATTAAGCTACTGCTACATGCCAAAACATAGATGGTTTTCAGAAAAGTAATGTTGTGCATAATAAACCAAACACAGATTATGTGCTATATGATTCCACTTATGTGATGTTTAAGACCAGGCAAAGTCAGAACTGCATTTATGTTCAGAGATTAAGAATAATTTACTATGAAGGACATAAGGAGCCTTCTGGTGTAGCTGGAAATGTTCTGTGTAATCTTGATCTCAGTAGATGGCTTTTTCCACATGTAAAGTTCCATTAGATTCTACATGTAATATGAGTACATTTTATAGCTACATTTAAGAGCCTCACATTTGTGAGACTGTTTATTTTTATTTTTTTTTTTTTAAAAATCAAGTAAAATAAATCAAATTTCTTTTTAAGAAAATAAAATTCAATTAAGTTCAATAGTTAAAAAAAATCAGTTAAAAAGAAAAATAATTGAGTTGAAAGACAGGGACGAAAAAGTTATTTCAGAATGTCAAATAAAAGGATTAAAAGGTTAAAATTATATTATAAAGTATGAGGCTAGGGACAAGGAGCAAGGCCCAGAAGTCCTGACGCATACGATTTCTGAAAGAGAAAAATAGAAAGAATGGAGGATAAAAATTCTAAGAAATAATGGAGAATATTTCCCCAGTTACAGAAGAATAAAAATCCTTAGATTAAAGCAGTTCCTCTAGTCTTGAGTAGAATCTGAGAACACACAGGCACGCACATACCCTAGGTGTATCATCACTGAATTTGGGGTTATTATGAATGGACAGAAAAATCTTAAATGCTGTAAGAAAGAAAATTTTTGAAATCAGATACAAATGTTTTCCTATCAGCAGTGTAAGAAGACAAAGGATAGTATCTCCAGACTCTTATAACTTGGAATACAGGGATCTATACCAGATAAGTGATTAAGTGTGTGTGAATGAATTATTAAAGACAAAAATGTATGATATAGAAAAAAATAAAATTGATCGATAAAGCCCAGAACTGGATGGAAGATATGATATTGGGAGAGACTCTGTCTTTTGATCTCCAAAAACCACCATGAAAACAGAACAAAACCTAAAATGTATCAAGCTGGGTAATAAGTTAACCGATGAATCCCTAAATACAAGCAACAAAGACAAAACACTAGCAGCGAGACTGCAAGTGCATCTGTGCAGGAGGAAGCAGCGGACACATCACCAGGGCTCTTACAGTTCCCCAAAGCCGGGACACACTCCCTGTAAAAGCTTCACATGGCAACCTGAGAACAGCAGTAGAAATCAGAGGTGATCTGTAGGATCTACTCACAAGTGTGTGCGAAGAACTATGAAACCAGAGGTCTCACGGTTTGGAACCATTTAGACTCTAAACTAGCTCCGTTTCAAGATGAAGCCTTATACTGAAGAGAATTTGCTGGGAGTAGAATCCAAATTGAGCCAGGCAAACATATTCAAAAAAAAAGAAAAAAGTCCATAAAAAGCTGGGAAGGAAAGCAATGAAAGCAGAGCTCAGAAAACATGAGGCAATTTTTCTCACCATTTTTTAAAGAAAATTTCCAGAGCTGTGAAGGTTAAAAAAAAAAGATAAAACATTTATCCTTGCTCACATCCCCATCTCCCTTCTATAAGGAAAAGAATATCTACGTTATATAATAAATGAGGAACAGAAAAGAATCAGTCAAATGCCATAGAAAGTTTCTATAAGCAAAAGGAAGAAAGGGAACAGAATAATACCTTTACAAGCAATGCAAACATGTCAAAGGCAAATCCTACAGATAAAACTGGAACCTCATATGTTAGCACAAGCTATGTCAGATGCTATGAAAGAACAATATAAATCCAAATTAGAAAAAAAATCACCAATGAGGATATTGAGGAAATAGTGTTATAAAAAGGTGACATAAATCATGAAAGAATTTTTAAAATTTCTTTAAGTCATATCATAAGTGAAGAAAAAACTAGAAAGAATATATGAGCTAGTAAACATAATAGATAATGTCTTAAGAAAAAGAGATGGAAAAGAGGAAATTCTTTAAACCTGAAAGATATGAGAGAGATAAATAGGACTTGAAAGAAATGGATGGATTTGGGCTATGGGTAAATCAAAGCTAACATACATATAATAAGAGTCCCCAAAGACCAAAACTAACAGTAAAACTAATTCAAGAAAAGTTTTCAGAAACAAAAGATGATTTAAAGCTGTATATTAAAGAGCCACCACATGTCTTTGAAGATTGGCCCAAATGACCAACATCAAGACATTCTAGCAAAACAATCAGAAAGACACACAGGCAGAAAAACAGAAGGAAAAAAATAAACACACACACCTGTCTGGGTGTCCAGGCAAAAAAGCCAAATCACTTATATGGAAAACATCAGACTTTGATAATATATGTTAAAATCTGTAAAATTAAGGCTTGTTGTTGTTTAGTCACTAAGTTGTGTCCAGTTCTTCTGCAACCTCAAAGACTGTAGCCTGCCAGGATCTTCTGTCCCTGGGATTCCCAGACAAGAATACTAGAATGGTTTGCCATTTCCTTCTCCAGTTGATCTTCCTGACCCAGGGGTAAAACCTGCATCTCCTGCATTGGCGGGTGGATTCTTCACCACTAAGCCACCTGGGAAGCCAAAATTAAGGATAAATAATGATTATAAGGAATGTAGCTATATACTGACTTTTATCTCCTTTAATATCTTTTTTTCAGTTTTGATTTTGAAACCAAGTATTTAAATTTTAACTTCAAAGTATCATTATAAACTCATGATGAATTTATTTTAAAAAACATTTTCTAGTTCTTGCCACTAAAGGACCCTGGAAATAATCACCAACGCAGTAGCAGAGAACATCCCTACCACCAAGACTGTGATCCTTAAGTGTGTTTCTCACTAAAAAGAACCAGGATTTCCTGAACAAGTAGCTGATTCCAAGTAAGGGGCAGAAAATGTACAAGATGAGGACATGTACCAGGGTCATGGGAAGATGTAGAATCCCACCTGGTTAAGCTCCCTCTGGTTAAAAGTGAGTCGATTGGAACATCAATAATAACAACTGCAATCAATTGAAACACAAATATGTTTAAATCTATGAACTTATAATGATATTTTTAAAAACTCATTAAACACATTTACAAATTCATTATTTTGAAAACTAGTAAACAAAGAGGAAGCATCAAATATTTATCCTGCTTGTCCTCTAGGATATAACCTCAGAGCCTATGGGAATTAGATTACACAGGAATCACCAACTGTGATCAGTAACTGACAACATCACATAAAGAGAAGGTCCATGTTGATGTACAGCAGAAACCAACAAACTGTTGTAGTTATCTTTCAATTATAAGTAAATAAATTTTTAAAAAGAGACGAGATAGTACTGATGGAAGAACACACACTCTGAAATGCTAATGCTAAGTCACTTCAGTTGTGTCTGACTCTGTGTGACCCCATAGATGGCAGCCCACCAGGCTTCCCCATCCCTGGGATTCTCCAGGCAAGAACACCGGAGTGGGTTGCCATTTCCTTCTCCAATGCATGAAAGTGAAAAGAGAAAGTGAAGTCGCTCAGTCATGTCCGACTCTTAGCGACCCCATGGACTTCAGCCTACCAGGCTCCTCCGTCCGTGGGATTTTCCAGGCAAGAGTTCTGGAGTGGGATGCCATTGCCTTCTCCACACTCTGAAATAGGCTTGCCAAAACTTAATAAATAAAAAAACTGAGTCTCATCAAGCTCATAGGTCTTACTACAACTTACAGGATTTAAAGGGACAGAGAAATGTGAAATGAGAACATAGTCAGCAAAATTTAAAATGTGAGAAACTCTATCAGATAAATTGTGTAGGTTGTTTAATGAACAAGCTGCAGAAAAAGAAAAGAAAGAGAATCTGTAGATTAAAGATTTAACATATATTCAAACAGTTGCAATAAATTTATTTGAATCCTAATTCAAGAAGTGTGTGTGTACACGTGCATTCAAGATACTATGCAAAGATGAACATTATTAATATCTGACAGTAATAAATTCTTACATCAATATTTAGGTGTAATAGTATTGCTGCTATGTACTTTTCAATGTAAATATTGTTTAGAGATATAAACTGAAATATTTATACAAATATTTATATTCGGCCTGATGTGATGTCTAGAATTTGCTTAAAATAATCTGGGGGGTATGGTAAGGGGATTTGGAGAGAGGTATGAATGAGAAAAGATGGCCTATGTTGATAATTGTTGAACCTGAATGATAGATATGTTGTATTAGTAACCATTTTTTCTACATTTGTATATGTTTGGAATTTTCCCCCAGTAAAAAGTTATAAAAAATGCCTTTAAAAAAAAAACTAGTAAGCACAATACTTTTTTTTTTCAAAAGCACAAAGAAAATTGAGAATGAAAAGGGAAACTATGTGAAGAAGTTTATTTATAAGAACAAATGTATATTAATAAATTTGTAAGCAACTTAAAGTAAGAAGTTTCTCAAAATAGCTCCAAGAATAAAATCTGGCATGGACCATCTCTACAGAAGGAATTAAAACCACAGATAAAGATACGACCACTGGAACAACTAGGAGTGGATAGCTTTATGGTAGAATTCTAACAAATTTTTAAGCGACAGAAATTTCCCATATTTTTTAATGTTTTCTAAATCAAGGAAAAATAGAGACAACTTCTCAAATCAGTACATTTCCTACCATAAATATGCTATATCACAAAACATTAGGACTCCAGTTAAAGAAAAGACTATAGCTGTGCCCAGCAATTCCTTACACTGAAGTTTCTACAAGAGAAAAAAAAAACTAAAAAGACAGAAATATCAGAAGGGAAGAACAAATATCACAATTGACAAATTGATAAATATGACAATTGACAAATATCACATTTGACAATGATATAAAAATCTTATAAAATCAACTGTCAAACAATTAGAATAAAGAGTTCAGAAACAAAGATAACCGAAATTCCACACAGCCAAATAATGGCCATCTTCTCCCTGAGGGCAAAATTGGAAAAGTGGAGGAGAAATAACTTCTTTCAACAATTCGTATTGATGGAGTTGCTCCCTGAGTATGCATTTCTTACTAATACAAAAGGAAACTAAATTTTTTAGGCAAAAATGAAACATTCAATGATGTCAAAAATGAAAGGTAAGAAGTCCAAAGCAGCAGAAAAACACTTTGATGACCCTGGTGCTAAGATGATTTGCATATATTTATGGCATGTATGTCTACTCTTTCCTGAAAATCAGAACTGTATTTAACCATTTATTCTTTTCTTCTACTAATGCATTCTCCTTCCTTCTTAAACTGGGCAGATAGCCAATGTTGCCTAAGCCATGCCCACAACATTTGATAATTAACTTTCTCCTTTGTTTTCCATTTTCAGTAATTTTCAAACTCTCCCACTGGTGTGTTCAGTAAGAGACAGCCAGGACACCTACAGTAACATTCTAAGATGTAGTCACAATAATAAATTATCTTTGAAACATATTTTATCTTCAAATATATTCAAATTTTATATTATGAAACTTGCATCGATTTTAATATAAATAGAAAGTGTCTATTTAGAAATAGACAAGTACTCAGAAATTGTCTCCCTGGAAATTGTTATGAAGGACCACTGAGAAGACTTGCCATGTTAATCCTATTCTTTAGCACCCATTTTGCAAACCCCAGGGTCAGAAGTCCCGCTTTTGTTTCAGAGCTAAACCTCTTACCAAGCAGCGTATCCTGTTTTTTTCCAAAGTCTTTCTCTCTTCCTATCTCCTCTTTCTAAATGTTTTTTAAATTGGTCTTAAATAAATGTTTGTTGGGTTTAATTTAGCAGAATTTCTTTTCCTTGCTTTTAGTGCTCCCAACAGCCTGATTATCTCAGCCTGTAAGAAACTGAGAAGGTATTTTAGCCTAATTTTTAATGTTTTGGGTAGTTTTGGGTGGTTCCCCCACCCTAGAAACAGCCTTATCTGTAGTTAATGAAATGGGAAGTCAGGGCTAGAGTCTGGATCTCCTAACTTCCAGTCTAGTGCTCTTTATATAACACTAAATAGCCTTCAAAATCATTTTAAAGAAGGGGGAACACGACATACAAGACAAGGGCAGTTTGACCAGCTCTGGATATGCTGAGCAAAAGAGAATTATTGAAAGGATACTAAGAGCTCACAGGGGACTTTTCTGGTGGCCCAGGGTGGACACTTCACCTCCCAATGCAGGGGGTGAGGGTTCAATCCCTAGTCAGGGAGCCTCATGGCCAAAAAAAATAAAACATGAAACAAAAGCAATATTGCAACAAATTCAATAAAGACTTAAAAAATGGTCCACATTAAAAAAAAAAAAAAAAAGTCTTTAAAAACAAAGCTCAAAAATCTTTGGATCTGAAGATCAAGCTAGAAAGCCAGAAGTGTGAAGGAAGCCCCTGGGGGCTGGAGCTGAGCACCCCAGGGCAGCTCCATCTCTGGGTACAGCAGAGTGGCAGGTCTGTGCCTTCATGAACATGAGTATCAACTGCTTTCAATCAGCATATTCCAGAAAGGGAGCAAAATCATGTGGGGACACGAAGGTATCTCATGCCTACTTGGCTGGCAGAGAGCCACATACCTGATTCAGGGTCCTAACCCAGAGCAGCCAGCAGGGAAGAAGGCAATTCCCCATAAGGAAATAAAGGTGCTGGTAACAAGATGGGGATTAAAAAGTGCTGTGAGGAAAAAATTGTCTACCCCACTCACCCCATCCATCTCATAAAACTGCCATAATGAGGTAATTAAGTAACATATGTAAAAGTGCTTTGTAAATTATGACAGCAAGGAAATCAAACCAGTCAGTCCTAAAGGAAATCAACTGAATATTCATTGGAAGGACTGATGCTAAAGCTGAAGCTCCATACTTTGGCTACCTGATGTGAAGAGCTGACTCATTGGAAAAGACCCTGATGCTGGGAAAGATTGAAGGTGGGAAGAGAAGGGGGCAACAGAGGATGAAATGGTTAGACAGCATCACTGACCCAGTGGAATGTGAGTTTGAGCAAATCCCAGATAGTGAAGGACAGGGAAGCCTGGTGTGCTGTAGTTCATGGGGTCAGACATGTAGGCAAGGAAACAGACCAACTTAGTGACTGAAGAACAACAAGGAACTATACAAAGGCATTTTGATGAAGTTGTGCTGTAGTTCATGGGGTCAGACATGTAGGCAAGGAAACAGACCAACTTAGTGACTGAAGAACAACAAGGAACTATACAAAGGCATTTTGATGAAGTTGTGCTGTAGTTCATGGGATCAGACATGTAGACAAGGAATCAGACCAACTTAGTGACTGAAGAACAACAAGGAACTATACAAAGGCATTTTGATGAAGTATTACTTCTTTAAGGTAACATTGTAACAACTCTATTTAATCAGTTCAGTTCAGTTCATTTCAGTCACTCAGTTGTGTCCAGTTCTTTGCCACCCCATGAATCACAGCACACCAGGCCTCCCTGTCCATCACCAACTTCCGGAGTTCACTCAGACTCACATCCATCGAGTCAGTGATGCCATCCAGCCATCTCATCCTCTGTCGTCCCCTTCTCCTCCCAGCATCAGAGTCTTTTCCAATGAGTCAACCCTTCGCATGAAGTGGCCAAAGTATCGAAGTTTCAGCATTAGCATCAGTCCTTCCAATGAACACCCAGGACTGATCTCCTTTAGAATGGACTGGTTGGATCTCCTTGCAGTCCAAGGGACTCTCAAGAGTCTTCTCCAACACCACAGTTCAAAAGCATCAATTCTTCTGCACTCAGCTTTCTTCACAGTCCAACTCTCACATCCATACATGACCACTGGAAAAACCATAGCCTTAATTAGATGGACTTTTGTTGGCAAAGTAATGTCTCTGCTTTACAATATGCTATCTAGGTTGATCAAAACATTCCTTCCAAGGAGTAAGCATCTTTTAATTTCATGGCTGCAGTCACCATCTGCAGTGATTTTGGAGCCCCCCAAAATAAAATCTGACACTGTTTCCACTGTTTCCCCATCTATTTCCCATGAAGTGATGGGACCAGATGCCATGATCTCTATTTAATACCTGATTTCTAAAGTTTAAATTTTCAGACAAGCTAATGAAAAAAATGTTTTTCTCAGGATAGGAAAATTTCATTTGACTCTTTTTCAGGTCCTACCACATAAATATGTAACACATGGTCATTTTACTGCTGAGGTAGAATTTGAATACTACCACAAATAGTGCATTACAAATAATGTTCTACAGGGGCAACTTCCATCAAAATAAGGTCTTACTGGCTTTAATTTGCACAAACCTTTCTAAATGAAATAATCACTCTGAGCTACTCATTTGTTAGGCTTTATAGAAATTTAATGGCTTTTATCACTCCAGTTTTTCAAAAATTTCCGGTTACCCACTAAAGACATATTGTGGTAGGTGGAATTCTGAAGATGTCCATTCAAGATTCCCACCTCTGGCTATTCAATCAAACAGTAAGTAGGTGCTACTGCGAAGGCACTTTCCAATGGAATTAAGATCACATATCAGCTGATCTTGAGAGAATGGAGCCTGTATTCTCCAGGGAGGCCCAGGGTAATCTTGAATTAAAGTCATGTTTTGCTCTATCACAGTGGTTTGAAGCAAACCTTGAAGCAGTCACCCATAGAGCACTGTGAATTTCAGGATGTTCCCTGGAAGGGCCCCACCCAAAATAAGTTAAAATTTCTCCTAAAATCAGGAAATAGTACAATAATCTTTGTTTGTCTTTGATATGTGTATTAGTATTCTACTGCTGCTCTAACAAGTTACTACAAATTTAGCAGTTTAAATTAACACCCATCTATTGTCTCATAGTTATAAAGTTAGACGTCTGGGTTGGCGTGGATGATTTCTCTACCCCAGGTTTCACAAGGCCAAAATCAAAGTGTTGGCTGGCTAGTCTCTTATTGGGATGCTCTGGAAAAAATAAGCTTCTGTGCTGATTCTGGAGGTGGGCAGAATGCAGTTCCTTGGGGTTGTAGGACTGAAGTACCTGGTTTCCTTGCCGGCAGTGAGCTAGAAATCACTCTGAGCTTCTAGAGGCCTCCTCCATATTTTACACTTAACCCCCTACACCTCAAAAGCAGAAACAGTGAGTAGAATTCATCACATGCTTAGAATTTCTGCATTCCTCCTCTGCTTAATCTCTCTCTGGCTTACTCTCTCTTCTTCCTCCTTTTTCTACTTTTAAAGATTCACGTGATTTTATTGGGCCTCCTTGGAACTATTCTCTTAAGATCAGCGAATCAGATCAGATCAGTCACTCAGTCGTGTCCGACTCTTTGCGACCCCATGAATCGCAGCACGCCAGGCCTCCCTGTCCATCACCAACTCCCGGAGTTCACTGAGACTCACGTCCATCGAGTCAATGATGCCATCCAGCCATCTCATCCTCTGTCGTCCCCTTCTCCTCTTGCCCCCAGTCCCTCCCAGCATCAGAGTCTTTTCCAGTGAGTCAATTCTTCCCATGAGGTGGCCAAAGTACTGGAGTTTCAGCTTTAGTATCATTCCTTCCAAAGAAATCCCAGGGCTGATCTCCTTTAGAATGGACTGGTTGGATCTCCTTGCAGCCCAAGGGACTCTCAAGAGTCTTCTCCAACACCACAGTTCAAAAGCATCAATTCTTTGGCGCTCAGCCTTCTTCACAGTCCAACTCTCACATGCATACATGACCACAGGAAAAACCATAACCTTGACTAGACGAATCTTTGTTGGCAAAGTAATGTCTCTGCTTTTCAATATGCTATCTAGGTTGGTCATAACTTTTCTTCCAAGGAGTAAGCGTCATTTAATTTCATGGCTGCAGTCACCATCTGCAGTGATTTTGGAGCCCAGAAAAATAAAGTCTGACACTTATTTCCACTGTTTCCCCATCTATTTCCCATGACGTGATGGGACCGGATGCCATGATCTTCATTTTCTGAATGTTGAGTTTTAAGCCAACTTTTTCACTCTCCACTTTCACTTTCATCAGGAGGCTTTTGAGTTCCTCTTCACTTTCTGCCATAAGGGTGGTGTCATCTGCATATCTGAGGTGATTGATATTTCTCCCGGCAATCTTGATTCCAGCTTGTGTTTCTTCCAGTCCAGCGTTTCTCATGATGTACTCTGCATATAAGTTAAATAAACAGGGTGACAATATACAGCCTTGACGTACTCCCTTTCCTATTTGGAATCAGTCTGTTGTTCCATGTCCAGTTCTAACTGTTCCTTCCTGACCTGCATACAAATTTCTCAAGAGGCAGATCAGGTGGTCTGGGATTCCCATCTCTTTCAGAATTTTCCACAGTTTATTGTGATCCACACAGTCAAAGGCTTTGGCATAGTCAAGAAAACAGAAATAGATGTTTTTCTGGAACTCTCTTGCTTTTTCCATGATCCAGCGGATGTTGGCAATTTGATCTCTGGTTCCTCTGCCTTTCCTAAAGCCAGCTTGAACATCAGGAAGTTCACGGTTCACGTATTGCTGAAGCCTGGCTTGGAGAATTTTGAGCATTACTTTACTAGCGTGTGAGATGAGTGCAATTGTGCGGTAGTTTGAGCATTCTTTGGCATTGCCTTTCTTTGGGATTGGAATGAAAACTGACCTTTTCCAGTCCTGTGGCCACTGCCGAGTTTTCCAAATTTGCTGGCATATTGAGTGCAGCACTTTCACAGCATCATCTTTCAGGATTTGGAATAGCTCAACTGGAATTCTATCACCTCCACTAGCTTTGTTCATAGTGATACTTTCTAAGGCCCACTTGACTTCACATTCCAGGATGTCTAGGATTCCAGGTGATCATACCATCATGATTATCTGAGTCATGAAGATCTTTTTTGTACAGTTCTTCTGTGTATTCTTGCCATCTCTTCTTAATATCTTCTGCTTCTGTTAGGTCCATACCATTTCTGTCCTTTATCAAGCCCATCTTTGCATGAAATGTTCCTTTGGTATCTCTGATTTTCTTGAAGAGATCTCTAGTCTTTCCCATTCTGTTGTTTTCCTCTATTTCTTTGCATTGATCGCTGAAGAAGGCTTTCTTATCTCTTCTTTGGAACTCTGCATTCAGATGTTTATGTCTTTCCTTTTCTCCTTTGCTTTTCACTTCTCTTCTTTTCACAGCTATTTGTAAAGCCTCCCCCAACAGCCTTTTGCTTTTTTGCATTTCTTTTCCATGGGGATGGTATTGATCCCTGTCTCCTGTACAATGTCATGAACCTCTGTCCATAGTTCATCAGGCACTCTATCTATCAGATCTAGGCCCTTAAATCTATTTCTCACTTCCACTGTATAATCATAAGGGATTTGATTTAGGTCATATCTGAATGGTCTAGTGTTTTTCCCTACTTTCTTCAATTTAAGTCTGAATTTGGCAATAAGGAGTTCATGGTCTGAGCCACAGTCAGCTCCTGGTCTTGTTTTTGCTGACTGTATAGAGCTTCTCCATCTTTGGCTGCAAAGAATATAATCAGTCTGATTTCAATGTTGACCATCTGGTGATGTCCATGTATAGAGTCTTCTCCTGTATTGTTGGAAGAGGGTGTTTGTTATGACCAGTGCATTTTCTTGGCAAAACTCTATTAGTCTTTGCCCTGCTTCATTCCACATTCCAAGGCCAAATTTTGCCTGTTACTCCAGGTATTTCTTGACTTCCTACTTTTGCATTCCAGTCCCCTATAAGGAAACGGACATCTTTTTTGGGTGTTAGTTCTAAAAGGTCTTGTAGGTCTTCATAGAACCGTTCAACTTCAGCTTCTTCAGCATTACTGGTTGGGGCATAGACTTGAATTACTGTGATATTGAATGGTTTGCCTTGGAAACGAACAGAGAACATTCTGTTGTTTTTGAGATTGCATCCAAGTACTGCATTTCGGACTCTTTTGTTGACCATGATGGCCACTCCATTTCTTCTGAGGGATTCCTGCCCACAGTAGTAGATATAACGGTCATCTGAGTTAAATTCACCCATTCCAGTCCATTTAAGTTCGCTGATTCCTAGAATGTCAACGTTCACTCTTGCCATGTCTTGTTTGACCACTTCCAATTTGCCTTGATTCATGGACCTGACATTCCAGGTTCCTATGCAATATTGCTCTTTACAGCATCGGACCTTGCTTCTATCACCAGTCACCTCCACAGCTGGGTATTCTTTTTGCTTTGGCTCCATCCCTTCATCAGCTGGGTATTCTTTTTGCTTTGGCTCCATCCCTTCATTCTTTCTGGAGTTATTTCTCCACTGATCTCCAGTAGCATATTGGGCACCTACTGACCTAGGGAGTTTCTCTTTCAGTACCCTATCATTTTGCCTTTTCATACTGTTCATGGGGTTCTCAAGGCAAGAATACTGAAGTGGTTTGCCATTCCCTTCTCCAGTGGACCACATTCTGTCAGATCTCTCCACCATGACCCGCCCATCTAGGGTTTCCCCACGAGCATGGCTTAGTTTTATTCAGTTAGACAAGGCTGTGGTCCTAGTGTGATTAGATTGACTAGTTTTCTGTGAGTATGGTTTCAGTGTGTCTGCCCTCTGATGCCCTCTTGCAACACCTACCATCTTACTTGGGTTTCTCTTACCTTGGGCATGGGGTATCTCTTCACGGCTGCTCCAGCAAAGCGCAGCCATTGCTCCTTACCTTGGACAAGGGGTATGTCCTCACCGCCAGTCTTCCTGACCTTCAACGTGGGATAGCTCCTCAAGGCCCTCCTGTGCCTGCGCAGCCACGGCTCCTTGGACATGGGTTGTTCCTCCCGGCCGCTGCCCCTGGCCTTGGGCTTAGGGGCATGGGGTAGCTCCTCCCTCCTGCTGCCCCTGGCCTCGGGCTTAGGGGGATGGAGTATGTCCTCTCGGTTGCCCCCCCTGACCTTGGACATGGGGTAGCTCCTCTCTGCCTTTCCTGTGTGGTTGCAGTCTGGCACTCTCCACCACTACCCCTGACCTCGGACATGGGGTAACTCCTCTTGGCCACCGCCCTTTGGGCATGGGGTCCTCCCAGCTTCTGCCCCTGACCTCGGACGTGGGGTTGCTCCTCTTGGCGGTGCTTAGTGCGCCGGTCACAGATCAGCTAATAGGTGACCTTAATTCCATTGGAAAGTACCTTCACAATAGCATCTACTTACTGTTTGACTGAAAAGCCAAGAGGTGGGAATCTGGAGTTGACATCTTCGGAATTCTACCCACCACAATATGTCTTTACGGAGTGACTAGAAATTTTTGAAAAACTGAAATGATGAAAGCCATTAAATTTCTACAAATCATCACAAGTGAGTAGCTCAGGGTGATATTTCAAGAAGTTTTATCAGAATTGGCCACAAATCGTTTACAATCTTCAAAGGCCATCATGTGACCGATATCATAAAGTCCCTCTTTGTATCAAAAATTGGTGTGACCAATGATGAAAAAGTTCCAAATATTTCTTTGTATTTCTAATATATAAGATACTCTTTAAATATTTCAAATGGATATATTCAGTCATAACTGACTTTTATTTCTTAATATTAATTTATGTCTAAATTCCCTTTTCCTAGGTTTTATGAGATGTAGCTTCCAAGGATTTGAATATATTCAAAATCTTTATAACACAAATTCAATTATATTTGCACTCCATTCCTAAATAACAACTGGCACTTGGAGAAGAATCTGGATATCTCATTCTTCCCACATACAAGCCTCAATCAGTTACAAACACATAGATTAATCACTAAATCAGCAAATATTTACTGAGGCCCCATGGAGCAAATAGTGCCATTTCTAAGCCCTTAGGATTCCACAGTATGTAGAAATAGACAGAGAAATTATTCCTATTCTAAAGGATTTTCTAAGGCAGGAAAATATGACCAACATGAAGAGTGTATTCAAATAAATATGATTCTCTAATGAGTTAAGGATACTGTTAAGGTATTGGAGAATACTACTGTAGATTGCAAAAGAAAAACGTTCAATAGGAAGAAGTTTCTTTGAGTAGGTAAATGATTCTGATACAAATTAATGCTAGCACTGCTGATTTAAGGCTGTTTTTTGTATGTTGGGGACTTAGAAGAGAAGGAGAGCCATGGAGAGGTAGACTGCCACAGCTGATTTACAACTCTATAAGAGCTGGCCTGGAGAAGGAGCCTGTGTAATGGAAAACTTTCAAGGCTATTATTAGAAGACTATATTTGATTCAGAAGACAGTGGGACTTCCCGAAAGAGTTGGAAAGAACTGAGAGATATAATCAAGGCTTCAGGCCTGAAATAGAGATTTATCATACCGTGCAAAATAACTTAAAAAAAACACAACTGCACAGTGAAAGCAAGCCAGGAGGAAGAAGACAGAATAATCTGGTAACAATTTACCAGTGGTCAAGAGATTCTCCTCAGTGATGGTGGCAAGTGATTTGATGGTTCTAAGTAGAAATAGTGAAAGTTTACGATGGACTTAAAGAGGTGGAGATGGAATTAGAATTCAGTGCTAGAAAAGCAGCATGATTCCTCTGTGGTTTCAAGAATGTTTATTTTGTAAGATATTTAATAACTTTTACTAACTCTGATATAAGGTCCTTTTGTATTTTCAACAGGCCTAACTCATAAAGAGGGCTTTAGCACATTCCTTTATTAGGTAGGATCCATTTCAATGTTTTTAAAAAATACTTCCCATGAATGAGTCACACTTTTCATATCTAATCCACTGGCAAACAGACAAGTCTTTTCAAAACAAGTGACTTGCATACTGAGACTGAAGGATGGGTAGGAGAACCAGATCTGGGTTTTAGAATAATCCTCTGGGCTGAATACTGGACAGGAATGAGGAAGCCTAGAGTTGTAGTTTGATGACCTAGTAAACATAATCAGGGTGAAGAGTGATGATGAACTGTGGTAGCAGGAGTGAGAATGGAGAGAGGAGACTGAATTGAGAGATATTCAGGGGAGAGAATGAAATGAAAAAAACTTGATAATTGACTGGAAATGAGGGACAAGTGAGGAACAGGGGAATGTCAAGAATGAGTCCCCAAATGCTGGATTTTACTACTGAGGTCAGTTTTGTTGGAGGGGAAGTTTGAAGATTAAAATAATGAGTTTGATAAATGTTGAATCTGAGCTGCCTGTGAGACATGCAGTGGGAACTGTCTTAGTTGGATATATGGTGGGCAGGTGGGAATCCCAGAGAGAGGCCCCAAGCCTTGAGCACAAGAGACTGTGATGACATCAAAGGTGTTGCTGTAACCACACAGGGAGACCATGAGGAGAAAGAAGAGATGAGACCCCAGACAGAATCCCCAGGCAATAATACTGGAGCGGGTTGCCATTTTCTTCTCCAGGTGATCTTCCTGGCCCAGGGGTTGAACCTATGTCTCCAGCACTGGCAGATGGATTCTATACTGCTGAGTCACCAAGGAAGCCCCAAATCGCTCGCTGATTAATGCCAATTTTATTACTCACATATTTAATATGACGAGCATATGGCTATTGTTTCTCTCATAGTAACATTTCAGATGTGTAAGTATCTTTGCAAAACATGTACACGTATGAAAACTCATAATCATCATAGTAACATCAATACTACCTTTGTTTTACAGATGAAAAAATTGAGACTCTAGAAAGAGATTGCCAAGGCCATTGAGCTAGCATATGGCAAAGTGAGAGGCTGATTCTGGATATTTAGATCTCAAATCAATTATTTTTCTGACTAAACAAATATTTTAGGCACCCAACATATGGCACCCTACAATTTCATTCTCCACAGTAACTGTATTATTCTAATTTGGGTTATAGATTTTTTTCCCCCCTTCTTTTATGTGTTTCTAATCCTTCTTTCTGGACTTTTAATTAATCTTTTATGTGGTTTAATTATGTTTGCTTTAAATCACTTTTTGAAAAAGGTGGAGTATCATAAATAAATTAATAAATAGACAGACACTTAAATAGACTATACATCTGAGGCTTGCTGATTCCCTTGGCAATAACAAAATTTAAATCACTTTTAAGTGACAAGGAGAAAAAAAAGCAAAAACTATCAATATGAACTAGATTTTTCACACATCTTCAATAAAACACTTGTTCATTTCTGCTAATGAGGACAATTCTCCAATTAAAATTAATCCTAATCAAGAAAATAATTCCTACTGCTCCTGCTTATAACCCCAAGTGCAGAGGCTCCATCTATCTCCTCTCTCTATTTAGAAACACTTAATGAAACTGTTTAGAGGGTCTAGTGAATCTGTAATTTCAAAACTGAAGAAGGGAGGAAGCTATAGGTAGGGCATTTACCCAGTGCCCATCCTCCAGCTATGAATGAAACAGATCATTTACTTACTTGTCCGAAAATCACTCCTTACAAATGCTATATGTCCTGCAATACCTCCTTTCTCACTTCACTCATTTTCACTATCTAAATTTCTACCACTTGGCAATTATCAGTATTTGTTAATACCTCTTCTTTGCACATGTAAATATTTCTAGGACTCATTCATTCAATGAACATTGATTGAAACCTACCAAATGCCAGGTGCTGCGCTGGCAACATAGCAGTAAAAAAAGAAAAAAAGAAAGAGGAAAAAAACTGACACATTGGGGGATGATGATATATAATCAGCCATTTACAATTAGTAAAAATTATTTAAATTTATTTGCTTTTTCTTAATTGGTTTAAGTGTGAAATTACTTTCACTGAGGAAAAAGTTTACTGTATACATGGATAAGGAGGAAACTGAGATGCTATGGAAAAAACTCAAAAGAACTTTTTGGCCAACCCAATTGATGGTTTGAGAATAAGAATGTACTCCCCTGATTAGAAATGGGCCACCTGTCAATTTATCGCCTCCGAGGTCCAGATTCACTCCTCACTACCTGCACTGTGCTGCCGGGCTAGACTGCCAGCATTTCTCCTTTCACAGTGAGCATGTTGTGAGGCTTTGTCAGTAAAGGGGATATTGAAAGAAGTGGCTCCCTGTCCTGGTTCTGTGTGCTGTTTATTATCGTTACTACTGTTGTTGCTTCAACAGTGTTGTGGGTCTGTGTGAGACGTCCAGGGCTATTCTATCTCACTACTCACAGTCATCCTTTGATGACACCACATCCCTGGCCTGAGTCCAGTGACCACCTTCCTCTAGTCATCCCGGGGCACTCACCACACGTTCTTGGCTGGTGCCCACAATAGCACTCTGACCCTTCTGAATACCCACCACCATCTGCAGCGCACTCACACCCCAGACTCACAGCGCCCTGTGCATTCATGCTAAGTCACTTCAGTTGTATCCGACTCTTTGCAACCTGTGGACTGTTGCCCACCGGGATTCTCTACACTCTCACAAGATTGCTTCCTGGTTTCCCAGGGACTGGATCAGCTCTGGCTGGGGCAATCCAGTGAATTTCCACACCACCCATTGGCTACAATCATAACTTCCCCAACAAGGCTGGAAACCCAACCTGGGGCAGGGCACACTCTCTTCCATCTTTGTCCTTTCTTAAATACTCTTCTTCTGTCAGAACCAGAGCACTTTTTTTTTTTTTTTTGAGTTCTCTTTAAAGTGAAATTGAAGTCATTCAGTCGTACCTGACTCTTTGTGACCCCGTGGATTGTAGCCCAGGGAATTTTCCAGGCAAGAGTACTGGAGTAGGTTTAATTACTATCCCAACTGGCCCCTTGATTGGATCCCAGGCTAGAGATTAGCAGGGGGTTAGTCTTGGAATCTAACCCCATTTCTGTCTCCCATTTACTTTGCAAAACCTGCTTCAAGTCTCATACAATCAACTTATAAATAAACTTTTTAAGGAGAGGAGTCATTAAAATGTGAATATTTCCCATAATCACATACTGAAAATGTATGTGTGGTTAATATTGACATATTAAATATTTAATATTTACAAACTAAATTCTAAAAAATCAAAGCAAAATTCAATTAAAAACAGAGGATGGGCCAGTAGGAGGAACAAGGGCTTCTGCATCATGTCAAAGGACTGAACCCAGATTCTACTGCTTACCAGCTGATGATCTCGAGTGCATTAACCCCCTGGAAACCTCAGTTTCCTCAACTGTAAAGTGGGGAGAATAGCATCCACCTTGTAGATTTGCCATGGGAATTACACATCACACACAGTAGGGAAGTACATCATGCACAGTAAGTGCTGGTCAGTAAACATTATCACGGCTTCACTGGTGGCCCGACGGTAAAGAATATGCCTGCAGTGCTGGAGATCTGAGTTTGATTTCTGGGTCAGGAAGCTCCCCTGGAGGAAGGCATGGCAACCCACTCCAGTATTCTTGCCTAGAGAATCCCATGGACCGAGGAGCCTGGTGGGCTACGGTCCATGGGATCACAGAGTCAGACATGAGTGAGCGGCTAAGCACATGCACAGAATAAACATTATTAGCCTTTCTTCTGTATCTTTTTTTTTTTTATCTGAGAGGATAATTTTCCTGGGATCTACTGAAACGCAGGGGCTGCTTGAAGCAGTGTTTCTATATTTGCAAGTTTTCCCTGTGGGATTCATTCTTGAAGAGCAGCAGTTTAAAAAGTGTGGGCTCTTCTCTTTCAGCCTGAGCCAGGTGGCACCACCATGTGGGTCCTCTGAGCACTGAAAAAGCTCTACAAAGAAGTTCTCTATACATTCTGGGTGTTAGGCCTGCCATTATTTCATTGCTCTAATCACGACAGTATACATGTTTTCTATTAGTGTTTTGAGTTTAATAAAATCTCTGTTGCATGCAGGATTATGTAGTTTATGTAATAAAGAAGTTCCAGTCTTTCCTGCATGAAATCTATTGAAGGCAGAATTCCTTCTCCTTTTAGGATAAGAAAGGAAGGCTGGGAGAAATTACAATGAAGTGGCAATAAAAAAAAATGTCAGAAATGTTAGTCAAGAAATGCTAAGAGACTGGCTCAGAGCCCAATTAGGACTGAACAAAGATATATATATATAACCTAGTTAAGCTAAAGAATCCTTAATTAAGCTACTGTAAAGCCAAGGGTTTTAAAGTTCAAAGGATATGTAGACTTCTGTCAAATTCCTTTCAGAGAAGATGACAAGAGAACTCACTAGCAGTCATAGAGAGTGACAGACATAAATAAAATTCTGAAGGAAACTTTAACATAACTGAAGCAAAAAAAAAAAAAAAGAACAAAGTTTTGTATTACAGTCTTTTGTGTTTGTACATTGACATCTTTTGTGCTGAAGGAGGTTGCATTGATTATTTATTCTTTGAAAGCACACACATATCATTTATTAATAATTATCTTTATAATTAATTACATTTCACAATGACAATAGTCCATCATTGATTTGATTTCTTTCAGGAAATGTGCATCCCTCAGAACACCCAAGTGCCCTGGCTGCTCTGACATGGTGGTAGCTGCTCCTGATTCCAATACATATACTCAAATTTGATTTGGCAGGACTCTGTAACATGCTTAGGAATCTTTTCTTTTTTACAATAAATATGCGAATAGTAATAACAATAATAAAATAAGCACCTTCTGCATCTCTTTGGTCACCAAGTTCTATAGCTGCTGTCCTCTTTATTTTTGAGTCTAATCCCTTTCCATCCACAATGACTCACTTATTTCAGATGTTCATCCTCTAGCTCCTGGATGATTTCAAATGCCTCCTGTAGTATTTCCTTGTCTCCCCTTGTAACCAGAGCCATCTTACTAAAATTTGAATCTGTTTATATCATCCCCAGCTTGTATGCCATCAATGGCTACTCATTGCCTCAAGAATTAAGTCCAGACTCATAGCATATGTCTGAGGCCCTTCACACTATGGTCCCATCTGTTCTCCCATCATCACTGCCTGCTACTCTTGGGAGGTTTCTTGCCCCACCCTTATGCATCCCTGCCATAGGAGAACATATAACGTCATTTCAAGGCAAGTTAGCAAGAAGCACTGTGTCAAATTAATAGTAATCTAGAGAAAAGACTGAAAGCATTGTGGGGTAAGAACTCATCCTAATAACCATCAAGCAATTAAGCAGACCCATCTCCCAGGAAGCCACTTAGTGACCATCTGCTGTAATATAAGCATAGCCCTTGGGAATCCCCCTCCTCTACTCCAACCGTCTTTTCATCTCATTCCTTACGACTACAATCAGTGCTCTCCCTGGGAGGAGCTTCAATAAATACAATTGCACCATCTTTTAATTTTCAAATGATGTTTTAGCACCCCATGTAGAATGGCACCCTCAAAAGCTGCCCATCTGATCAGTCCCCTTATCTACAATGACAAATCCCCACCCATTCCTCAAGGTTCAATTAATACATCACCTCTGTGAAGATTTCTGTACCTAACTTCCAACTCTCTAGCAGAATTAATTAAACAGACACTTTCAAAGCACATATTATTACCAGTGCTCTAAGATGTCTTATCCTATTTTTTAAATATCATCTCACTTTTTCCTTACGATAGCTCTATATGTTGTGTGCTATTATTTGTGCCTCATTTATAAGCAGATCTGTCACACAGCTAGCAAAGGGCAGAGTTAAGATTCAGATCCCAGGAGACTGGTTCCAGAGCATTGCCCCTAGTCAGTCTTCTTGGCAGTGTGCTTACTTTTCCACTCCACTGCCAGTACCTCTTATGATGAACTCTATTACAGCTGGCATAATCATATATGAAGTGTTTGTTAACATGTTGACTTTTCCTCTAGATTTTGAGGTTCCTAAAAGTAGGGCTCTTAACCATATGTATATCTCCAAGAACTTGCTTAGACTTAGTACATAACAGACATTCTCTAATAGTTGTTGGATCATTAATAGTTTTCACGAAAGTAAAGCCTGTATTTGAATCTCTATGTTAAAAATCCAAGCACTAAGCCTTCCCTGGAGGTCCAGTGACTAAGAATTTGCCTGCCGATGCAGGGAACGTGGATTCAACCCCTGAGCCAAGAAGATGCCCCATGCCATGGGGCAACTGAGCCTGTGCACCACAACCCCTGCAGCCCGCATGCCCTGTGCTCCACAAAAGAGAGAAGCCACCACAAACAACAGTGGAAAAACCCGTGCACCACAACGAGAGAGAGTAGCCCCTGCTTGCCACAGACAGAGAAAGCCCATTTGCAGCAACAAAGACCCAGTACAGCCAAAACTAAATAAATAAATAGGAATAAAAATAATCCAAGAGCAAAACCTAGGTGATCATTTTTAAATAGAAATATCAAATCACTATTGTATACCAGAAACGAACACAGCATTGTGGGTCAATTATACTTCAAAAGCAAACAAACACACACAGAAAAAGAGATCAGATGTGTGGTTCCCAGAGGCAGGGAGTGGGTGGAGGGGAATTGGAGGAAACTAGTGAAAGGGTACAACCTTCCAGTTAAAAGGTAAGTAAGTACTGGGAATGTAATGTACAAGGTAATGAATATAATTAACACTGCTGTACGTTGTATATGAAAGCTTTTAAGAGAGCAGATTCTAAGAGTTCTTATCATAGGGGAAAAAAGTATCTTTTTTCTATTTCTTTAACTTTTGTATTTACATGAGATGGTGAATGTTCACTAAACCTTTTGCAGTAATCATTTCATGATGCTGCTGCTAAATTGCTTCTGTCATGTCTGACTCTGTGCGACCCCATAGACTGCAGCCCACTAAACTCCTCTGTCCCTGGGATTTTCCAGGCAAGAATACTGGAGTGGGTTGCCGTTTCCTTCTCCAATGCATGAAAGTGAAAAGTGAAAGTGAAGTCGCTCAGTCATGTTAGACTCCTAGCGACCCCATGGACCGCAGCCTACCAGGCTCCTCTATCCATGGGGTTTTCCAGGCAAGAGTACTGGAGTGGGTTGCCATTGTATCATTTCATGTATCGTTTCATTGTATCATTTCATGGTACAAGTCAAATCATTATGCTGCACACCTTAAACTTAGAGTCCTCTATGCCAATTATTTCTCAATAAAACTGGATGAGAAGTGGGGAGGGGAATGATGTGTATAACATAGGAAGGGGCGGTGCACTCATTGTCTGAAATGCATATGTCCAGGTCATGCCATGGACCAGTCATCAGCTGCTTGTTCTCCGTGGTCCTGAAGTTGACATGTGTGACTAAAATGCTAATCTTGCCATTAAAAAATAATAATAGTAATCCAATAAGAAATGCCTTACATACTCCAAAGGAGTTTCATTTCACATGGGAAATGCAGAGGAACAGAGTATTTGATCAGTTATGGCTCCAAAATTGAAGCAAATGGCTGAATTATCCTTACTAACGTTAAATTCAATTGCCAAGTTGCATGCACAATAATAAGATATTTTCAAGACCAACTGTAATAATGTAGCCTATAAAAGCGTAATGGTAAAAACTATTTTCAGTGTCATCAATATGATGAAAAGCAAGAAGATGATTTTCTGATAATCACTTCTAAAAGAATTACTACAACACCAGGATAATTAAGGCCAACCAGGGAGATAAAAACCTTCAGATTCAAGATGTGAAGAAATGTCAGAGGGTGTGAAACAATTGTTTTAATTTTTTCTCATTTGTAAATTCATTTTATGCCTCCAAGTGCAATATAAATTATTTACCAAAATTAGCTGTAATCACTTACAGGGACAAGTACAAGCGGTTCACACATAAACCTGTATCGTTACTTTATTTGCATGTAAACTGTGCAAATGACTAATTAGAGAGGCAACTATAGAAATAAACAATGTTTAATGTTGTAAAAAAAAAATCCCCTCACCCTCTCTCCTTCTGATTTAAGGAAGAGGTAAGGAGAAAAGGGTCAGTGGCCCCCGGGGTAGGGGAGGGGAATTCTTCTTTGAAAACATCTTCAGTAACCATATTTCAAGTGAGGATGCTGTATGACTTTTATCCGGTTTCTAATTCTCTTCCCCGGTTGTCATTCGGGCTTTTGAAATGTGCTAGAATATTAGTTTAGACTTGAAATATACACTCTGTGAGAAGTCCGACCACCAGCGCACACACTTTATCTTATGAGGTTGAGATCTTCCCTTTTCCTCCGCCTAAGCCATGGTCTCATGTCTCTCCTCGGACATGAGTCATGTTTTCAGTCCTTATGTGATTCTCTTAGACAAGAACAAGGGCAACTTGCTCGCTATCCAATAGGATACCATGAAAAGTGTCTTAAATTAACCAGCTGAGTACTATGATTCATTACGTACTAATTTATCTTTCCTGTTCTGTTTTCAACAGACCTTCCCTCTCTTTTCAACTTAAGACCAATAGAAACAGGACTCTGCCTGGGCCTGTGTATTCATATTCATTCCTTATTTCATTGCTTGAGCATCTTTTACATGAACATAAATGCAAGGGACTTGGAATGACAGAGAGTTGTCCTTCCAGGGTTGGGAGGCAGATCTATGAGGATTTCTGAAATCAAACTGGCATCTAATCACATTGCTTCATGGTCACATCTATAAATGACACTGGACTTCAAGCCCCATGCACTGCGATCAAGCCTTGGAAATCAATAATAGCAGCTACCTTGCTTGTTTCTCAGGGTGATGCCCTGTCATGAGAGACTCAGTACAGATGGCTTTGGAGAGATTGCTAGCATATCCTGTGCACTTTTACAGATGAGAAACTGATGCTGTTCATTGTGTTTCTGGCAGAGCCTAATTTCCATTCTCAGATGCAAATACAGACATTTAACCCTTATTCTGGATTACAAATGCCTCCCACACACTGGAACTTGAAGATTCTATTAAATGAGTCAATACAAAGAACTATCATTATTCGTTTTTTGCCCTTAGACGTTCATTTTCCATAGTCATTATGTCACTGTGTGTATGCATGTGCACACACACACAAAAACACATACTCAGAACGTGTATAAATGCACAGTTTATGCTGCTGATTTGGGGAAGATCTTTTGGACTGTTAAGCTCTTCCTGGTGAAGATCTTTCTCAGGATAACCTCAAGTTCAGGAAGTCACATACAAGGATGGTGGACACTCCATGGAGCCAGTGGTAATAGCTCAGTCAATTTATAAGCATTGCCATGTTCGTGTCCTTAACTTTGCCTGTAGCTGTAGGCTAGACAGCATTTCAGTCAGTTCGAGTTCAGCTGTCTGTTTTATTATACCCAGGCCAGGAACACTTTGGGGATTTTTTAGTCCCTTCAATGACAAATGTATATTCAACCACTGCTGTGAGTTGCAGCCCACAATGCAGGTCACCAAAGGACAACAAACTGAGTAGGTACGTCAGAAAAATGTTCAGAAAAATGTCTCTACAGGTGTCTGAAATTGCATCTATCTTCAGTCTTTTCAATCTTTGAGAAGCATGTAAAGTTGTTTTCCTTGAATCATATATATATATATATATATATATATATATATAAAATTGCATCTCTTAAAAAGAAATAGCTAGATTGCCTAAGATACTTTCTAACAAAATTTTATACAAATTTAACTCATTCAAATGACAGACAACGAAGAGATTTTTACATTACCTCATGTGGTGGTTGGTTGGGTGTAATGTTTTTTAATAGAGATCATGAAGTCTATTCCCAGATCCCACTTTGAGATTCTTATCTCACAAAGCTGAAATAACTGTCTGTAAATGATACGATGCACCCAGCTATGCTTAGTGAGAGAAGTCCACGTCCTCAGTGCTGTCCCTTAGCCAACACAATTGAGAGAAAAAAAAAAAAAAACCTTCCTATTGGAAAAGTGTTAGCTGGGCTGATTCAAAACAGACACTGAATTGGTCCTAATATATTTTCACCATGATGCCTGTGCTCATGGATGGACTTGAATTATCTCTGTAAAATTCTTGTATTCTTTAAAGGAGGTAAGACGTTTTCATCAAGTCTCATCAATCAACTGAAAACTTTCTTTCCGCTGACCCTAGATCTGGCTCCATCTGTTATAAAAGTCCAATTAATTTGTGCAAGATGCAAATTTTACTTAACTGAAAGAAAGTCTGTGAAATTTTAATTGTTGGCCTTCACTTGTGGCCCTCCCACCACCTAATTCCACAACCAAAAATCTTATGAGAGAGTTGAGAGCAACAATAACTTTGCTTTTCTCAGTTCCTATGCCTACAACACCAGGAGCCAATCACTTGACAATTAATGTCAGAACATCAAGAGAAGAAATGTCTTTAATGACTGAAGTCTTTTTTTCTATTAATAATTTGGAACATGCATCCTTCTTCCCATCCTGTACTATCTCCTGAACCTAACAATTAAAACAGGGAACTTTTCACATTAAGGTTTAACTCTCTGACCACTTGACAAAAACATGTATCCAGATTTGTCTTAATCAAAGCTAGATAAGGACCAGTCTCCTCAGAGAACAATCAAATAATGTTTGATTCTCTTACATAAAATTTGCAATGAACAGTAAGATCATATTCAAATAAATACTCATTTAATACCACATCTGTTTCCAGAAATAAACAATAAAGGAGGCATTGAGTATTAATATGTCAGAGTCCAAAATGAGTATATATTTTTGGAAGTGTTATAAATATGTATACTGTGTGTGTTATTCAGCGTTTCCTTTTCATGTTCTTTTTGCTGGAACTTGACAACACTTCAAATAATTAGGGAAAGGAAAAAAAATGTCTTTAGGGAATATCCTTCAATAATAATTTATTTGAAGTCGCATGTATTCATTGGCAGGGTTTCCCCCTCTTGAAACCTTTGCTGGATACAGTGTACTGAGCACCTAGTCCTGTGGAGGGCTTTTATCTCTGTGTTCATGTAGAGCTATGTCATTTAAAATGTCTCTCTTTGTTGTGAATTTAATTTTTAAAAGTTAAACTGTGAGCCTACTACCTTAAAAGTGTGATCAAACCTCTGAAAACTCCTTAACATTCAACTTTAGGGTGAAATCTCCCCAAAGCTAGTGAGTGCTCATTAACTTACAGGCATGCAGAGGTTGACTTCTATTTGGCCTTATGACTTCATTGCCCTATTTCTCCCTCAGTCCTATCCTAAGTTTCCCCTAAATTGCCACACATTCCTTAGAAAACTTCTCTCCCCCTCAGCTGTCTCTTGTCATGAAAACAAAAAACTAATAAATTGCTTTGTCCATTAATTAGTGATTAAGATGTCACAACTGTCGAGGACATTTGCCTGGTCCATATATTTAACAATTGCTCAGCAAATATTGTTGAGTGCCCATTCAGCACTGCATAAGCACTCTGTGCTCATGGAAAACACAGCTTGGAAGCAAGATACACGGGGATTATCTTCTATGGGAGTTCTGGTCACATGCCCTTCGTCATTCCTAATATTTTTTGTTTTGTTATTTTTCTTCTTTTTTTTCCCTCTTGATCAGCCTTACCAGCAAGGTTTTCTTTCTTTTTTTTCCAATTGAGATACAGTTGATTTATAATACCGTATTAGTTTCGGGTGTTCAGCAAAGTGATTCCTGTAATATATTCACATAAACATGTATATGTATTTTTCATATTATTTTTCATTAGAAAATATTATAAAATATTTAATATAGTCCCTTGTGCTATATAGTCGATCCTTATTTGTCTATTTTATATACAGTAATGTGTATCTGGGGGCTTCTCTGGTGGCTCAGTGGCAAAGGAGCCGCAGGATTGATCCCTGGGTCAGGAAGATCCCCTGGAGAAGGAAATGGCAACCCACTCCAATATTCTTGCCTGAGAAATCCTATGGACAGAGGAGCCTGGTGGGCTACAGTCCATGGGGTTGCGAAAGAGTTGGACACAACTTAGGGACTGAACAACAACAGCAATGTGTATCTATCAATCCCAAACTCCTAATTTATCCCTCCTGCCTTTTCCCCTTTGGTAGCTGTAAGTTCTTTCTTTGCCTGTGATTCTGTTTTGTAAATAACTTCATCTGTATAATTTTTTTAAGAATACACATGTAAGAGATATATTATATCTGTCTCTGTCTTACTTCACTTAGCATGATAATCTCTAGGTTCATCTGTGTTGCTGCAAATGGCATTATTTCATTCTTTTTAATGGCTGAGTAATACTTATTGTGTACATACACCACATCTTTATCCATTCCTCAGTCTTTCAGCATTTTGGCTGCTTCCGTGCCTTGCCTATTGTTAATAGTGCTGTCATGAACACTGGGATGTATGTATCTTTTGAAATCAGAGTTTTTCATTTTTTTCTGGACATATGCCCAGGAAAGAGATTGCTGGATCATATGGCAACTCTATTTTTAGTTTTTGGAGGAACCTTCATAGTGTTCTCCATAGTGGCTATACCAGTTTATGTTCCTACCCATGTAGGAGGATTCCCTTTTCTCTACACTCTCTCCAGCATTTATTAAAGACTTTCTGATGATGGCCGTTCTGACTGGTGGGGAAAGGCATGACAACCCACTCCAGTATTCTTGCCTGGAGAATACCATGAACAGAGGAGCCTGGTGAGCTATAGCCCATGGGGTTGGTCCAACTTGCAAAGAGTCGGACACAACTGCGGCGATTTAGTACTTAGCATTCTGACTGGTGTGAAGTGATACCTCATGGTAGTTTTGATTTACATTTCTCTAATAATTAGTGATGCTGAGCGTTTTTTCATATGCCTGTTGACTATCGATATGTCTTCTTTGGAGAAGTATCTGTTTAGGTCTTCTGCTCACTTTCTCAGTCGGGCTGTTTGTTTCTTTGTTTGATATTGAGTTGCATGAGTTGTTTATATATATGAATTCCTTGTCAGTTGCATCATTGGCAAATATTGTCTCCCATCTCCTAGGTTGTCTTTCTGTTTTGTTTATGATTTCCTTTGCTCTGCAAAACTTTTTAAGTTTAATTAGGTCTCATTTGTTAATTTTTGCTTTTGTTTCCATTACTCAAAGAGATGGATCTAGAAAAATATTGCTGTGATTTATGTCAGAGAGTGTTGTGCCTATGTTTTCCTCTAAGAGTTTTATAGCATCCAATCTTACATTTAGGTATTTAACCCCACAGGGTTTTCTACGATGTTCTTTTTAAAGGAAGGGTTTTTACTTCTATCAATGCTGTTCATTAAACTTTGTTTTCTATTTAATTAATTAATTTGGAGAATTTATTATTTTTTCCTTCTGCTTTCTTTGCACATACCCTGCTGTTTCTTTGTCTAACTTCTTGAGTTGTCTGCTTGGTTCTTTAATTTTCAGTCTTTCTAAAGACATATTTAGAGGTTGTACCTGTCCTTCTGAGAGCTAATTGAATTGCATCCCACAAGTTTTGATATGTAATATTTTCATTAATTTTTTGTTTCTGAGTTATTTAGAAAGACACATTTTATTATCTTGTCATTTTGATTCTGAGTTCCCACTTTATTGGTCAGAGAATGTGGACCCTATATTGGCTCTTTGGTTTTGACGATACTATTTTGCATCCCAGTGAGTGATAGTTTTGCACTTATTCCATGTATTCTTGGAAATACATCCTGAAACTTTGGACTACAAGGTTCCATATATATCCACTAGACAAAAAGCTTGCCCACTGTTTTGTTTCAACTTCTATGGCTATATTAAGCTTTTGCTTTACATGTAAGAACATTCCAGATACATAATGCTAACAATTTTACATTATGAAATTTGAGGCTATGTAACTATATACATACAATTGCAGAATTGTTATAGTTTGTGCAAGATTTATTGCTCTTGTATTATGTAACAGTCCTCATTATTCCTAATAAAATTTTTGCCTTAAATCGATTGTTATGATATTAATACAGCCACTGTGCCTTTTTCATGGTTAGTGTTTTCCCTGCGTGTATTTTTTAATCTCCTTTACTCTCATTCTTTGTAATTATGTTTTAGATATATTGCTTGTAATTAGTGGGTCTGTGACTTTTTGAGAGATTCTCCTCATTCTAACTGGCAATTTTTGTCTATTTTCATTTACTATGATCACTGATATAGTAGAGAATATTGGTGGATAAAGAACATACCTTTTATTTAACAGTGTAGAATTAGCACAACAAAGGAGGGAAAAAAAGAGAAAAGGGGACTAGAAGGTGAAAAGGTAAAATAAGGCTGCTAATGCATCATATTGTTCACTCCAGTGGCCTAGAAGGATGTTGTCACACCAATAATGAATCATTGCTCAGATTCTCATCCTTAATATAATTCATGACTAAAAGAAACAAGGGCCCTTGAGGAAATGACTGAGTACAGGTCTGAGTGAAGAAGGTACTACACAAGCCTGGAATATCTTGTCCTGCCAAAAAGGCAAGAACATTTTCAAGATTAATGGGGTATGTCAAAGGACACAGGAGCCAACCTAATGGAGCTCTTCTATGGCCAGAATTATGTCAATTAGAGAATGAAAATATAATGATTGTAATTGATTGAACCACTTGGCATTTATGGAAATCCATCTGTTTATAATGATACTAAAAAAAGAGAAAGCCAAAAAAATCATTTGTGGTCAATTGAGGCCACTCTTAAAGTAATTCCTTGCTTTGAAAAATGTTAACTAAAGGGCAGAAACTATTTACTCTGTCTTTCAAATAAGAATCTTATTTTAGGGTAACCAAACAGTCTCAATTGATGAAACAAATAAAATATTAAAAAGGTCCACCTTATAGAAAATGCCAGGTAATATATTTAGAACAAAGATAGAATTAGAGAATCACCACTTTACAGCCTTAATTGATTCATAAAAAGATTATCAATTGTTGCTGCTGCTGCTGCTAAGTCTCTTGAGTCGTGTCCGACTCTGTGCGACCCCGTAGACTGCAGCCCACCAGGCTCCCCGTCCCTGGGATTCTCCAGGTAAGAACACTGGAGTGGGTTGCCATTTCCTTCTCCAATGCATGAAAGTGAAAATGAAGTCACTCAGTTGTGTCCGACTCCCAGCGACCCCATGGACTGCAGCCTACCAGGCTCCTCTGTCCATGGGATTTTCCAGGCAAGAGTACTGGAGTGGGGTGCCATTGCCTTCTCCATCAATTGTTGCTAACATTAAGTAAATGTTAGTGAGGAGCTGAATATCTCTTTGATACCAAAGGAACATTATGCCTTCATAAGAGAGACAAAACAGGATTCTATTTAGGAAGAAATATCAACTCAAGGATTTTTTGTATGAGTATCAAGAGATATTGAGAAATTTGCAATATATGATAATGTTATTTTGGATATATAATGAAACATTCCCAGTTTTAAGAAGCAATCCTAAGTAGAAAAAGATAAAGTAATAAAATAATGACTGTATAAACAAATGCAGCATATTCCTCATGTCTTTACTTTTCTGTGATATCAGTCTTCTTTACTATAGAAGTAGATTTTATTTTTTAGGTAAAAATGGTTATTTTATGCAAGTATAAGAGAATATAAAAGAAATATAATGTATATGTATATTTAATATACTATATATACATTATATTTTCTTGCATCATATTTTTCTTTATTGTTAGCCCTTTAAATTTTAATATAGACAATGAGTTCAGTTCAGTTGCTCAGTCGTGTCCAACTCTTTGCGACTCCATGAATCACAGCACACCAGGCCTCCCTGTCCATCACCAACTCCCGGAGTTCACTCAGACTCATGTCCATCGAGTCAGTGATGCCATCCAGCCATCTCATCCTCTGTCATCTCCTTCTCCTCCTGCCCCCAATCCCTCCCAGCATCAGAGTCTTTTCCAATGAGTCAACTCTTCGCATGAGGTGGCCAAAGTACTGGAGTTTCAGCTTCAACATCAGTCCTTCCAATGAACACCCAGGACTGATCTCCTTTAGGATGGACTGGTTGGATCTCCTTGCAGTCCAAGGGACTCTCAAGAGTCTTCTCCAACACCACAGTTTAAAAACATCAATTCTTCTGTGCTCAGCTTTCTTTATAGTCCAACTCTCACATCCATACATGACCACTAGAAAAACCATAGCTTTGACTAGATGGACCTTTGTTGGCAAAGTAATATCTCTTCTTTTCAATATGCTACCTAGGTTGGTCATAACTTTCCTTCCAAGGAGTAAGCGTCTTTTAATTTCGTGGCTGCAATCACCATCTACAGTGATTTTGGAGCCCCAAAAAATAAAGTCTGACGCTATTTCCACTGTTTCCCCATCTATTTCCCATGAAGTGATGGGACCGGATGCCATGATCTTCGTTTTCTGAATGTTGAGCTTTAAGCCAACATTTTCACTCTCCACTTTCACTTTCATCAAGAGGCTTTTTAGTTCAATAGTAAGTGTTAAATAAATAATAATGTCTAAAGTTAATCAGTTTGCCCTACACTCTTCACAGACAATATAAGACCCTAGAGAAAGCTTTAATGCTAATCCTATGCCTTTTATGTTAAGTGTTTTCACTCTGAAGTTTAAAGTTTGTGTTTATATCCTCTAAATCAGTTGCACCATCATTATCAATGACATCATCACCATCATATTTAGATTTCCTACATTTGCATTTTTCTGGATAATCATTTCTTCTTGTATCCTGTAAGTTCACAACTCTTCTTCCTGTACTTCATTCTTTGATAGTTCTTTCTGTATCATTTCATAATTGGTAAACTCTCTCAATATATTTTATTTGAAAATGCCCTTATTTATCTCCCATCTTTAAATCATAGTTGATCTGGGTATAGAAATCTAGTTGAAGATTATTTCTCAAAACTCCTTCAGATCTTATTTGCTTGTTTCCTGCTTACTTTTGTTGCAGTTGGAAAGTGTGCAGACAACCTAATTATTATTAATTTGTAGCAATTATTTTTTGGTGCTCTGTTTTTCCATTAAATACTTTTATATATGAAATTTTCTTTATCCTACCATGAATTAATTGTGTTCACTGAATCTAAGAATTCACGTCTTTCTACATATGGTCAATTGTTGTTGTTTAGTCACCAAGTCATGTCCGACTCTTTTGCAATCCCATGGACAGTAGAATGCCAGACTCTTTTGCCCATGGGATTTCCCAGGCAAGAATACTGGAATGGGTTGTCATTCCTTTCTCCAGTGGATCTTTCTAACCCAGGGATCAACCCTGCACTGTCTCCTGCATTGGCAGGCAGATTCTTTACCACTGAGCCACCAGGGAAGCTCACAAATGGTTAATAGGCTCATGAAAAGATGCTCATCATAGCTAATTATTAGAGAAATGCAAATCAAAACAACAATGAAGTACCACCTCATGCCAGTCAGAATGGCCATCATTAAGAAGTCCATAAATAATAAACACTGGAGAGAGTGTAGAGAAAAGGGAACCCCCATACATTGTTGGTAGATTTGTAAATTAGTGAAAGTACTGTGGAAAACAGTATGAAGTTTCCTCAAAAAACTAAAAATAAAGTCACTGCATGATCCAGCAATCTCACTCCTGGGCATATACCCAGAGAAAGCTATAATTCAAAAAGATACATGCACCCATATGTTCATTACAGCACTATTTACAATAGCCAAGACAAGGAAAAAATCTAAATGTCCATCAACAGATGAATGGATAAAGAAGATGTGGCATATATAGACAATGGAATATTACTCTGCCATAAAAAAGAATAAAATAATGCCATTTACAACATGGATGGATTTAGAGATTATCAATATAAGCTAAGTAAGTCAGAAAGAGAAAGACAAATACCATATGATATTACCTATATGTGAAATCTAAAATATGACACAATTGAACGTATCTATGAAAGAAAAACAGACTTATAGACATAGAGAACAGACTTGTGGTTGACAAAGAGGAGGGGAATATTCAGTCCTGAATATTCACTGGAAGGACTGATGCTGAAGCTCCAATACTTTCGCCACCTGATGCAAAGAACTGAGTCATTGGAAAAGACCCTGATGCTGGGAAAGATTGAAAGCAGGAGGAGAAGGGGATGACATAGGATGAAATGGTTGGATAGATCATCAACTCGATGGACATGAGTTTGAGAAAGCTCCAGAGATTGGTGATAGACATGGAAGCCTGGCATGCTGCTGCAGTCCATGGGGTCACAAAGAGTTGGACATGACTGAGCAACTGAACTGAACTGAGAAATTAAAAACAACACTGCAAGGCAATCATACTTCAGTGAAATTTTAAAAGAATAAAAATTCATGTCTTTTAAAAGTTCTGGAAAATCTTTTACGTGGTACCTTTAAATATCACCTTTTCTACATCTTCATAGTTCCTCTTAATGCATCTGCTATTTACTATGTTGAACCTTGTCATTCTGTTCTCCATGTCTCTTAACTTTTCATATTTTCCTCTCTATGTTTCTTCATGATGAAAATTGCACAATTCCTTCAAATATATCTTACGGTTCACTAATTCTATGTTCAGTTGTTCAACCTGTCTACTAGATTTTTCATTTTGAAGGCTATATTTTTAATTTTATGAAAATCTATTAGTGTCCTTGGTGGCTCAGTGGTAAAGAATCTGCTGCTAATGCAGGAGACAGGAGATGCAGATTCAATCCCTGCATCAGGAAGATCTCCTGGATGAGGAAATGGCAACCCATTCCAGTATTCTTGCCTGGAAAATACCATGGACAGAGGAGCCTGGAGGGGTTGCAAAGAGTCAGACACAATTAAGCATGCATGACATAACACTGGTTCAGTTTTCTAGCAGAATCAGTATTTATGCACATCAAACATGTTTATATTACATGTCATACTGAAATCATGTTATCTGAAATTTTTACGTTTAATTTCTTTATTTTATAATATATATGCTGAATTTTGATCTTGAGATTTGAAATATTGTATTATAAGCCTGTTATTTGGAAGATAGGGTTTTTATTAATGAAACCTTTTATGATCTGGGTTATAAAAGTATTCCTAGTGACATTTTTTCTCTACTAGGAGCCCCAGAGCTATCAATAGCCTAGGATAATTTTATGTTACTCTCAGTTTAAAAATTTCCAGACAATTCTGGCCACATAAATTTAGCCCTTAAATTATGCTGAGGGTGTATCTGCGCTTGTCAATTCCCTGAATCAAGGCTGAGACACCCAATTATTTTTGTCATTTTCCCCAGCTGATACGCAGAAATTTTCTAAGATTCCTTTTCACTGAGTATGTAGCCCTTTGAGAATCTTGGCTTTATGAAGCTGTAAGCTATATCAGTTCCTCCTCTCTTCCTTGCTAAGCCCCAATTTCTCTTTATATGAGTATTTCTATCAAAATCAAATACTCCAGAGTTGTACTGTTTCAGCTCACACAACTCACAACAGTGGCTCTCATCCCCTCTTCCTTTTTGGTTCCGATATCTTGCTCCCTTTGTAGCCTATCTTTAAATTTCAAGGATTTTTGTTATATTTCATCCTGCATTTCTAGATTTAGCTACAGGTGAGTTTTTAGATTATCTCGTCTGCTATAATGCCAGAAAGAGACATATTAATTTTGGGTTTTTTTCCCTTTAAACTTACATAACATAACTTTTCCTTATTGCCCTTAAAATTTTTTACTTAAATTCCAGAAGGAAAATTGAATGTGTACATCCTAACATTGGAATCCTCTTTCGTGAACATCTCCCAGGATGTTATGTTCCTCTGAAGTTCCTCATGTATAAATCTTCAAAATCTGCTACTGTTACTTCCTTGACCTACATTTGGTCAATAAATTTATTGTTGAAAATGGAAATTAGGCAAGGGAAGCTCCGTCTTCTTTCATTTGAAGTGCTCCTGGTTTTCATATGTTCATTTTTATTATTTTTCAGCTTTAATAGCTTTGATAGTGCTGTCTTTTCTATTCCTTGGGAATTATATTTGATTTGTCTCTGATTTCCCAGTTTCTTAGGTACCTATATGTTCTCCGATTTTTACCTATTCCACTGAAAGGTAAGCCTTCCTTTCTCTTTTTAAGTCAGTGATTCAGGAAACTTTTCCGCTTCTGACTCCACTAGTTGACTGAAATGCCCGGGTCTATTATTAGAGCTGGAGCTACTAGGCGAATCATTACAGATTCCACCAGTTCGTTGAAATGACCTAATGTAGCTCTACTGGGCCTGCTGCCGCAGTCTCAGTATTTGCATCTTTTACAGCACATTGTAGGCTTCCCTGATGGCTCAGATGGTAAAGATTCTGCCTCCAGTACAGGAGACCTGGGCTCAATCCAGGTCACACACAGAGCGACTGAGCGAGTCAGACACAACTGAATGACTGACACCGACACAGAGCACACGCTGTACTTTTTGTTCATCATGATAGATTCAAAATCCTGTTACTTCTTTCTATAGAACAGAATAGAAAGTATTAGTCACTCAGTCGTGCCCAACTCTGTGCAATCCCATGGACTGCAGCCCACCAGGCTCCTCTCTTCAGTGGGATTTTTCAGGCAAGGATACTGGAGTGGTTTGCCATTTCCTTCTCCAAGGAATCTTCCTGGCCCAGGGATCAAACCCAGGTCTCCTGAACTGAAGGCAGATTCTTTACCCACTGAGCTACCAAGGAAGCCAGAACAGAATATAGTCTCCCTGTTCCACTTTATGACATCAAATAGTTCTTCTTTTGGAAACAAATGATCTTCTGATGCCTGAGGTCCTTAAGTGCCCATGTTCCCTGCTCTCTTCTCTTCAGTCTCTGCCTCGTGTATATATTAATGTACATGATTATTATGTCCTCGATCAAATTTCCAGAATTCTGAATTCAAGGTTTTCCATCTATTTTCATTTCTTCCTTTCCCTCTTTTCCCCTTCCCTTTGAATTCAAGTTTATAGAATGACCTAATGTGTCAATTTGATATTGTCAAATTTTTTAAAAAATTAAGCTAATTTTTGGTACTTTATTTAAAAAGATGTCTCCAATGCCATACATTAGTCCCATTCCAGAGCCAAATGAAAATGAATAAAATATGCAAATTCACCTGTGTTCTTTCCCATACCTGTCATAATTATACATTCAGGATTATTTCTCCTCATCCCCATCAGTGAGTGATAGTTGCTCAGTCATGCCTGACTCTTTGCAACCCCAAGTAGCCTGCCAGGCTCCTCTGTCCATGGAATTCTCCAGGTAAGATTACTGGAGTAGGTTGCCATCTCCTTTTCCAGGGTATCTTCCAGACCCAGGGATCCTGCATTGCAGGAGAGTCTTTACCATCTGAGCCACCAGGGAAGCCTACTATTAAGAGACATTTCTAAGTATAAAGACAGGTCAACTTAAAAATTATCAGCAGATACATGCTTGACTTTATCTTATAAACTATAGACAATACATTAGAATATGTAATGAATCCATACACCTTTTCCAAAGGAATACCCAAGACAGAAGTAGCAATAAAATTATAAATGCCATGTCATCAATCAGATGAAATAATTTAGATGAAGCACAAGACCATTTTTATTTTATTAATCTTTACTCTGTGAGATAAGCACTGTCTAGAATAAAAGCAATACCCATATTCTCATTTGTACCAAGGGAAGATCTGTGAGAGCCTTAGTAAAAGGAGATTCAGGAAATAAATCAGTTAATAAATGCAAATTATAAGCAATATTTGACCAGCACCATGTTAGCAAGGACAGAATTCCTGCCTTAAAGGTTCCTAAAATTCTTTTAATGCAAAGAATATGGAATAAGAGAAAGGAAAATGAATCACTGCAAGGTTATGTGTGCACGTGTGTGTTTGGGTAAGCAAATAGAGCATGGATGACATTCAGACACATTTTTAGAAATTTAAAACAGAAACATACACAGAGATATATTTTTATTTTGATTCAAGAATCCTGAAAACTAACTACGTGATTGTATCTCCTTTTCCTGGATATTTGAAGAAGTAAAGGAGGACACTGGGTGATTTTTTTAATGGCTTATTGTAGAAATGAAGCAAAATAAGAGCCAACAATTTTTTTTTTTAAGACTCAGTTACTGAATTTAGATAGTTACCCAAACTCTATCAGTCTTTCAAGGCTAAAAGTTTTTCTAAAATTGATTCGTGTCATGCAGGTATTCTTTGATGCCCTGTGACTAGAATTCACCTCAAACCCATTCAAAAGGTGCAACTTCAAGGTTCTCGTGAACACTGCCTCAATCGCGTAACTCAGCTCCTCAGAGAGCACATGTTCTCAGAATCTGAACTGTCCCAGCAGCCAGAATCCACAAGATGGCAGTAGTGTTCACTTGTGTTTTTTTTTTTCCCCCCTCTTTTTAGGGAAGTTGATTTTACAACAGTCATTTAATTGTCTTTTCTTTAAGAAAAGGATAAAAAGTTTTCCTCTGATGAGAGATAGTTTTCATATGGTTAACAGTGATTATATTCCTGAAAGCCCTGCTATAAAAGAGCCTCCCTTACCTAAAACTTCTTTGTATCTCTGGTTTGAAAGTTGATCCCCTCATTCCTTGGGCTTCTGTGTTTTTCTTCTGTGATAAGATTCTGAGATTGGGCAGTTCAGTCATCAGTAGCCATGTGTGTAACTTAAATTTTAATTAATTAAAGTTAAATAAAACTCAAAATTCAGTTCTCCAATAGCCACTCGAGGCTAATGGCTGGCAACATGGCACTGAGCCATACTGAGCATTCACATCAACACATGAAATTCTTTCTATCTGATAGCACTGCCTGAAGGATAGTAGAGACCTAGATATATTTCCAGGACCTGGTATATAGAAATCATATACCCTATCAGTATCTTTTGCTGTGACACATACATTCTGAAGTGGAAATAGAAATGACAGAATGTTGAAATGAAAATGTGAATTTTCACACAGGCTTGTGTACAGTGTATACACAGGAACATTAATATCTTGTGAAATATACATACCTGGACCAGTGTTCACAGTATAAAATTTTGGACATCTTCAGAGCATTCATTGTCATCCAGTATTTTTTAAACTTTACTTACATTATTGAAGCCCAACACGGTCCTTGTTTCAGAAACACAGAAACAAAATAACAGAACTGAAAAGGAACCTGGGGATCATCTGCTCCAACCTCCTGGTGCGATTCATTAGGAGACAGGACCAAAGAATGAGCCGAGGAACAAAACAGACAGGACTCCAGAAACAAATTCTGTCCTGGGTCATCTTGGTTAAACTTTCCTGTACCTAACTTTTGTTCCATGGAAAATGAAAGATTGAGAAAGGTTATATGGAAGTTTACTTTCAGCTCTAAATTTATCTCTTGTATCATATGCGGTTTTAGGAATTCAAGGGGTTTCAAAGTTACAGGATAAAAGATAGTACATTCACCTTGAGTATTAATTTTATTCAAAGATGTGAGAAAGAAAAGTTAAGGACTTTGACTAGTAAGTGATTTTAAAATTATCCTTTTATCTTTAAAAATGCAGACCTGTTATGAACAAGATAAAACATGAAGCTGCAAAGGAATATCATGCCTGTTGTGACCTCTTTGAGATACACTCCCAAATCCCTTCACGAGTTCTCATTCATTCCTTCTGCATTTAAGGACAGTTTTTATGCATTTAAGAAATGCTTCAGTGGGCAACTGCACATGAGTGAAAGCCTCCCAGTGACAGTTTTAGAGGCTTGCTCGACCTTGTGAATAAGGTCTACAAGTCCAGAAATTTCATTTGGTTAAACACATAACAAGGTTCAAGTTCATTCACAATAAAATACAAAGTAAAAATATAATGGTTAATAGTGATGAAGGCAATGGCACCCCACTCCAGCACTCTTGCCTGGAAAATCCCATGGATGGAGGAGCCTGGTAGGCTGCAGTCCATGGGGTCACTAGGAGTTGGGCACGACTGAGCAACTTCACTTTCACTTTTCACTTTCATGCACTGGAGAAGGAAATGGCAACCCACTCCAGTGTTCTTGCCTGGAGAATCCCAGGGATGGGGGAGCCTGGTGGGCTGCCGTCTATGGGGTCTCACAGAGTCGGACACGACTGAAGCGACTTAGCAGCAGCAGCAGAAGCAAGCGTCTTTTAATTTCATGGCTGCAGTCACCATCTGCAGTGATTTTGGAGCCCAAGAAAGTAAAGTCTGTCATTGTTTCCATTGTTTCCTCATCTATTTGCCATGAAGTGATGGGACTGGATGCCATGATCTTAGTTATCTGAATGTTGAGTTTTAAGCCAGAGCTTTTTCACTCTCCTCTTTCATTTTAAGTATATGTATATACTACATTTCCTTAACCCATTTATCTATTAATGGACATTTAAGTTGCTTTTACCTCTTGGCTATTATGAATAATACCCCAATGAACTTGATAATGCAAATATCTCCCTAAAATCTTGCTTTGAATTGTTTTGAATATATACCCAGAAGTGGGATTTCTGGGTCACTTGGTATTTCTATTTTTAATTTTTTTGAGGAGCCTCCATACTATTTTACATAATGGATGCAACATTTACATTCCCACAAATGGTGCACAAGGGTTTCAATATTCCTATAACCTTGTCAATCCTAAAGGAAATCAGTTCTGAATATTCATTGGAAGAACTGATGCTGAAGCTGAAGCTCCAATCCTTTGGCCACCTGATGCAAATAGCCAACTCGTTAGAAAAGACCCTGATGCTGGGAAAGATTGAAGGCAGGAGGAGAAGGGGACGACAGAGAATGAGATGGTTGGATGGCATCACTGACTCAATGGACATGAGTTTGAGCAAGCTCCGGGAGATGGTGAAGGACAGGGAAGCCTGGTATGCTGCTGTCCATGGGGTCTCAAAGAGTCAGACACGACTGAGCAGCGGAACAACAACAGTAGCTTTGTCAACACCTGCCTTTTCTTTTGTTACTGGCATCCGAATGGCCAACTGCTATGTTGCCCTATCAAATATCAACTGTGCCAGCCAGTCTCTTGATGGGAATATGGGATAGCAAGCAATTCGAGATGGAGGCTGTTTAGATGCCTGAATCACAGAATTTTAAAGATTCCAACAGTCCTAAATCTATACACTTAGTTTGAAATGGTTTGATGATGGTGAGTAATCAAATAGCAGTGCTCCCACTAGACGGCAGTGGGCTGTGTTGACGAGGCAACCTTCGATGATGTAGTATAATTCGGTCAGAAGAAGACAGCTCAGGCCTCCCAATCCTGCTCCTGCCACTATCAAGGTGTGGGTAGTGGGAAAATTCGTAACCACTGTGAGCTCATTTGGAGAAGGCAATGGCAACCCACTCCAGTACTCTTGCCTGGAAAATCCACAGATGGAGGAGCCTGGTAGGCTGCAATCCATGGGGTCGCTAAGAGTCGGACGTGACTGAGCGACTTCACTTTCACTTTTCACTTTCATGCATTGGAGCAGGAAATGGCAACCCACTCCAGTGTTCTTGCCTGGAGAATCCCAGGGACGGGGGAGCCTGGTGGACTGCCGTCTATGGGGTCACACAGACTCGGACACGACTGAAGCGACTTAGCAGCAGCAGCAGTGAGCTCATTGCCCACTTTCTTGAATTGGGAATAATGATATCTGCTGCACTGTACATTGTTGACATGAGGATTGAATGAAAGGATGTACGTAAAGTGTCTGCCACATAATATGCTATCAACAAATGCTAGCTTCTTTTTGTTTAATCCCCAAATCCATTTCTCATGCAAGTTAATGTATGAAGAGATCAAAACCAAAATTTTTAATAAAAACCTGATAGTGTCAGGAGATCTTCAATAGTCACTACAGTTATAAGTTTTTTATAGTATTTTACAGTAGTTTATCCCAGATATTTGACCTGAAGCTACCCTACATGAAGACGAGTTTGCCACCGAAAATAAGATTTAAATAATGCTTTCTGGAGAAGAGTTTCCTTGTCTTTATCTTTAACATATGTATTAAACCAAAAAGTTTTCAAAATAAGTTGTCCTAGCGTCTTAAGCAAATAGGATCTGAGAATCTATACTCATAGACTTGATGTTCATGGATAAAGTCTCACATTGCTATTTGTGGTAGTTCATCAGTCCATTCTATTCAATAAACACATTATAAATCTATTTTCAACAAATCAGCCAGAGGGATGTTCTTAAGCTATAAGCTAAATCCTGTCACACCTCCAATGACTTCCCACTAGAAAGTTATTACACCATAGATGTCAGGTATCTTTGTCTGTTTTGATCACTGCTATAAACTTAGTATGTAGAAGAATGCCAAAAAGATAAGAGGCCCTTAATAATTACTTATTGAATAAATACATAAATGAGCAAAGGAATAAATAGTCATATTGAAAGAATTTCCATACAGTATCCCCAGGTTCTGATTAAATGTCCTGATTATTTTTTAGAAACCTTCTATGACTTCTAACCAAGGTCTTGAAGTGCAGTCAGGAAACCAGTCAATCCCTGATGATGGAAGGGTCACTTCCTCTGTGATGTTTGAATCTGCAGTCAGTACAGATGTCTCTCCCTAAAGACTGCTGGGCCTGAACACAGTGAATTATTTTTAACTCATCCCCTAGAGGAGAAACCTTACTTCAGTTCAGCCTCCAGCTCAGTGTACAAGCTCAGGGCCTTAGGATGTGGAGAGAAGCAAGGCTTGAGCACTGTTAGTGCTTCGAATTTCCCCTAAGATGTTCTTCTCACAGATACAGACAAAAAAGGATGTGCTTAATAGTCAATTATCAATGACATTTTGCTCCTTCTATATAAACAACCTTGTTTTATTGTCATTGTTTAGTCACTAAGTCATATCCAAGTCTTCTGAGACCCCATGGACTGTAGCCCACCATGCTCCTCTGTCCACGGGATTCTCCAGGCAAGAATATTGGAATGGGTAGTCCTTTCCTCCTCCAGGGGATCTTCCTGACCCAGGGATCAAACCTGCCTCTCCTGCCTTGGCAAATAGATTCTTTACCCCTGAGCCACTGAGGAAGGTGGAAACAAGGTTATCCCAAGACTTATCTTTGAGTTTCACTTCAGTATGTTGAGTTGTAGTTGTGTATTTGATCAAACATATCTCTTGCTGGATAAGATATCACTGCAAGAACAGTGGTGTATTGAGAAACAATTTTCCTAAACCAGGTAATCTAGCAATAGAATTTTATTTCTATTTTAAATGGAATTTTATTTTATTTTATTTTATTCCATTTCTATTCTTGACATTCAGGCTCCTGAAATTACTGTGTCAAATAAGAGTATCTCAGACATGTAATGTTTAACTAGCTCTCTACTTGGGACCAGAAAACTGGACTTTCATGTGCCCATTGGCAGTATGTGTGTGTGTGTGATAGAGAGAGAGAAAATGAGAGAAAAAGAGAACATACTCAGAGCTGGCTTACTGAATTAGTCAATCAGGAATTAGAAATAGTTTCTCACTGGTTTGCATTCAGATCATTTAAACATGACCTGACTGATATTAACACTACTCAGTGTGACCAAGAAGTCCTGAACTCAACTAAACATATGTGATTGGGTGAGGTTCTCTCAAAAACATAGAAAGAAAGGAAAAAAGAAAATATAAGTAAGGAAGGAAGGTTACTAGATTGAAGTATCAATAAGTGAAATTTAGAAAAAATGGACGTAAGACCTGAGAATGTTTTCAAAATTGAAAGCGCCCACATATCACCTGAGGGTTTTTTTTTTAATGCAAGTTTTTTGTTCAGTGGACCAGTATTGGGACAGATTCTGCATTTCTAACAAGTCCCATGTGGTGCTGATGCTGGAGGCCCACAGATTACACTTCAAGTAACAATGTTTTCTTTTTTTTTTTTTTCAAGTAACAATGTTTTCAAACACGCTAACAAAAGGCCTGTTCCCCTAAACGGGAAAGAAACCATCCACACAAATTAGGTCAAGGCAAAAAGTGACTTTAGCAGGCCCTTGGATCATTGTTCACTCATTGAAACACCATGATTATATTATGGGAAGAAATCATTATTTTATTAGTGCAATATAGTTCAAGCTCTCTTTCTGTTGCAAGCATGAATCACTGATGCTCAGTCTGGGGTTGTTACTGTGAGACTTTAAGATTCACAGTAACAACCCCAGACAAAGCTATATATATATATATATATATATATATATATATATATATATATGATTAAATATATATATAAACATATGTAGACATATATATACATAATCATGTATATATATGCATAATTTTATTTATTTTTGGCTATGCTGAATCTTGTTGCTTTGCACAGGCTTTTCTCTACTTGAGGTAAGCTGGCGCTGCTCTCGAGCTGTGATGCACACCCTTCTATTACAGTGGCTTCTTCTGCTGTGGAACGCGGGCTCTGGTGCACACGGAATTTCAGTAGCTACAGCGTGCAGGCTCGGTAGTTGTGGCACACGGGCTTATTTGCTCCACAGCATGTGGAATCTTTCTGGACCAGGGATCAAACCTATGTCTCCTGCATTGGCAGGCAGATTCTTAACCACTGGACTACCAGGAAAGTCCTAATCCTTTGGGTTTATGGAATTCTCATGATAAATAATGCTATTGAGCATCTTTTCATGTGCTTCCGGGCCCTTTGAATTTTCTCTAATATGAGGGGCTTCCTGAAGTCATTGACTGAATCATGCAGGGTTCCAAAAGGAAGCAAAGTCAAAGAGTTATTTTCCTAATTGACTGATCAGAAATATAAGTTGGCATAGATTTGAGTGTATCAGAAAACAGCAAATTCATCCATCTACAGTACAAAGAAGACTCATAGACCTTTGAATTTGGCACTTTCAAGGTCCGACTTCCTTGTTCAAATAACAAAACATAATTTATGGGCCTTATATCATCATAGCTCTAGACAAAATGATTTTGGCTATGACACATCAAATTGAATACTGAGGAGAAAAAAATGACTTATTCTTTAAGAGTTGTTAAGGTCAATGTGATTTGCCTGAATATTGAAGCACATGCTCTGTGGGTGGGAAGGACATTGTAATAGGTTGAACCCTATGTGTATTGGAGTGAAATAGGTGGGACACATTGAGGGCCCAAGGAATGTGTTATGGAAGAAAGTATAAAGAAAGACAGAGCCAAGGACTTAGCTTCAGGAAAATTGTATACTTAGGAATGGGAAGAGAAAAGAGCCATGAAGGGTTAATAAGAGGAGTGGTCACAGTCAAATGCATTAGTACAGAAGCCAAAGACAAGAGAATGACTTGGGAAAGGGGTAGGGGTGCCAAATAGCATTAAATATTCAAGAAAACACAAAAGTAAGAACACTGGCAAGAGGTCACTGGATTTCACAAGTTGTTGGTCATTATTTTATTTTGAGTACATAGCTTAATCAGAGTTAATATAAATGACATTTGTTGGTGTTGTTTAGTCTCTAAGTCATATCCAACTGTTTGTCGATCCTACGGAGCCTGCCAAGCTCCTCTGTCCTTGGGATTTCCCAGGCAATAATGCTGGAGTACCGTGGCATTTCCTTCTCCAAGGGTTCTTCCCCACCCAGGGATCAAACCTGTGGCTGCTGCATTAACAGGCAAATTCTTTACCACTGAAAGGAGTAAGTGGAATGGGGCTACAGGAATATGATGAGCTTTCTTCTGAAATAATTGGGAAATTAATATGAGAAAGACACAAAGACTACTGAGCAAAAGCGTAAATACATTTAAAGTTAGTATAATTCAGCACTAAAATGACCTTTAAATTCACTTTATGAAAAACACTGCCCATTTCCTTGATTTCTTATTAGTTTTATCCCTTACTAATAATAGTATCCTTTGATAATAATTTTACAGAAAAATCTTTCTAAACAAATTTATTATATCATTTTTTTCTGTGCATATCTCTGCTCAGCCAGTCAGCATAGTAAACATGGAAATAAATATGGCAGAAGGGCTTCCCAGGTGGCTCTAGTGGTAAAGAACTTACCTGCCAATGCAGGAGATGCAAGAGGTGTGGTTCCGTCCCTGGGTCGGAAGATCCCCTTGAGGAGGAAATGGCAGCCCACTCCAGTATTCTTGCCTGGAGAATCCCATGGACCGAGGAGCCTGGTGGGCTGTGGTCCATGGGGTCACAAAGAGTGGGACACGACGGAAGAGACTTAGCAGAGCACAGCACACCCAGCACAAATGGCAGAAAAGGCCTCGAGAATGTTCTGGTTCAGCCATGACCCCATTTTTGGCCTCACTGAATATGCAGTACTGTAATTATCACTCACAGTTGCTACCTGCTAGGGTTTCAGAACACAGCTGGGGAGACTTAGGCTAGATGGAAAGAAAATCTGGCTGACAATGAGAGTTATTAAACACTGCAAGGATTACTAGAGGAAACTATAGTTGTCTTTTCTTGTAAAGTGCTTAAAATCAGACTGGCTACCTAGTTATCTGATACGTGCTCTTGGGCAGAAGCAGAAAGACGGACTCATTGACCTTTCAGAGTCTCTCCAGACCTTTTATCATCATGCTGAACCTATTCGCACCATGAAAGAAAGACTCTAAGAGCCTGCCTTTTCTTCCTACACTTAACACACATTTATTACAGACCCTATCTGTGCTCAGCACTCTGCTTGGTGCTAGAAACATAATTTCAACCTTTAAGGAGATCACAAGCTTTGGTCAAAAGGTGAAGCAAAAATGTTCCATCTACATAAGTGTTAACCACATGGGGTGATTGGAGATGCTATTTAAAACAGTGAGTGCCTTCAAAGGACAAAGCCTACTGTGACGGGGTCTATCCCTTGCCCTGGGTCTCTTCTCAAAAGAGTAGAAGGCTCGTTTGTTCAACTGAGCCCATTGATGGGTGTGAGATAGACAAAAGGACTTAAAGCAGAGGTACAGGAGAGAGTAGAGTTCTCTGCATAATTGGAAATCTCTGATTCACTGGAAAACCTGGATGAGAATGGGAGCAAGATAGGGATGGAGTAGGGAAGTCAAGAGTCCAGGGGTTATCTGGGGCAACCATGGCCAGTGAGAAAGCCCTTGGTCTGTGGTGGCTTAAACATATCTATGAACCTGGCAATCCTACCTTTAAAAAGCTAACAAGAGGGACTTCTGTCCAAACAAGTTAACTGGTATAGACTCATCTCTCCCTACTTCTCCCTCTGGAGGATAACAATAAACACTGGAAATAGTGCAGGAGAAAATCAAGGAGAACTCTCAAAGGAGGAGGGAGGAAGGCAAACTGATTTAAGAAGCCCACAACCAAAGAGAAAGGGGTAACAGAGGATGAAATGGTTGGATGGCATCATTGACTCAATGGACATAAGTTTGAACAAACTCTAGGAGATGGTGAAGGACAGGGAGGCCTGGCATGCTGCAGTCCATGGGGTTGCAAAGAGTCAGACAGGACTGAGCAACCGAACAACAATGATTGAAGAAACAGCATTATGTCTGGGCATCTTACAATCTCTTGCCCAACAGAAGGCCACATGGTTGCACTTCCCAACCCCCAAAACTAACAACAGAAGGTGTCCAGGTAATCCACAAGGGATGGATCAAAGCCCCATTGAAAACAGGTTACCTGGGGAAACATTCTCCTTCCTTGATGGTCCTGGGACCCCCCTCTTCCACTCAGAGACACCGCTTGTAGGGCACTGGACACCCACAAAGTGGATTCCACCACAAGCACTCGCCCCCAGGCAGCCTTCGCTGTCTCCATAAGCCAGAGACGTCACTGTCTCACCCAGAGACTCAAGACAGGTGACATGCCAAGTGATATTTCTTCCACCCCTTCAAGACCTGTTGGAGCTCCATGGCTGACCTTAAAGAACAGCCAAAGGAAGTTCATAGAACAGAAATGACGTGAAAAAGAAAGCTTTCATGCCATGAAGAAGGAAGAAAAAACGGCGAGAAAAAGAATACAATACAGTGTATTGTATGTGCCTTCTCCACATGAGTTTTCTAAAATATGTGCTGTGACTAAAATTAAAATTATAACATCATCTAGTACTTAAGACAGTATTTAAAGTGGAGAAGGTAAAGGGTTAATGGAAGTAAAGTTTCCACACTTAGCTGGAAGCAGCAAAATGCTGATACAGTAGTCAGTGATAAAGTATGTGTATTGTCATACCCAGAGCAGCCAAGAAAACTATGCAAAGCGAATTACTCAAAAATACTAAAACTACATCAAGGTGGAATCTTTAAAACATTTTCAAGTAACCCACAGGAAGTCAAGAGGGAGAAAAAAAAAAGAAGAATGAGAAACTGGAAATAAACAGAAAACAAATAATTGTTAGAGTTAAGGTTAACGTATCATAAATGGTTCAAATATGCCAACTGGAAAGCAGAAATTGGCAAACGGAATTGTTTTAAATGATTTAACTACATGCTGCTTACAGGAAATTTACTTCAAATTCAATGGCATAGGTAGGTTGAAAGAAAAAGGATGAAAAAAGAAGACATACTATTTTATTTATAAAAATGAATTGAGATACATACATAAGCTTGTATATGTATACAAAAATGTCACAGAAGACTACACAAATCATTAACAGTATTTCTGATGAGGGTAACTGGGGATCTGGTATGAAAATCACTTCAGTGTCTACCCTTCCATGCTCTTAAAAAAATTAACACATGCACTAATTAGTTATTTTTAAGTTTATATAAAAATAAGCTGAAGAAAATAACTTTGGTTAATAAAAGTTAAGGACTAAGTAATAAACAATGTTATGTTATTTATTATAGTAGTGAAATGATGGATTCCACCACGGCAAACCAAAAACCACTAGTAAAAGTCCTAAATTATGTGCTTAATCTGTATTAACATTGCTCTAGAATTGATAGAGAATCATGGGAAAGAACACATGTTCCCTCTTTGCATCAACAGCAGGACAGAGATGTGGGAATAGCTGTGAGCTAATGAGTGAATAATAGCTCAGCCAAGGCAAAAGAGAATCAAATTTGCCCATAAAAATTTAAGTCCCCCTGCCTTCCCACCCTCACTCACTTTTATAGGCATGTGTGGTTGTTCAAGTTTATTTCATTTTCATCTCAAAGAAGAGAGATTTTATCTGATCATTAGGTAACAGAAGCATGATCCGTACCTTGGTCTGGGACACTTGTGTCCACTTGTAGAAAGACAGTGTTAAACAGTTGGACCGAAAATGACGCATCTAGAGTTCTCAAAATTTTTCAGTGGTAATCCTCATTTATTATTTTAATTACTCAAGTATTTTTTCTAAACTATAACAAACAAATCATGTTCCTTAGATGCAAGCCGCTTAGTGTATGTAAACCATGTTTGCAGTACACCTACAACCATTTTCAAATTCAGGAAGAAAACGCCCCACAAGCTGAATGACAAATTCTATTCCCTCTCTTGTGACAGAGGTGGTGGGTGAGATAGATGACTCAGAGCTTTCATACATTAAGATTTTCCCCATTAGCTATTTATAGGGAAATCTTTTTAAAATGTATATGCTTAAAAGTTTAAAGTGTGCTACTCAGTACGTTACACTGACAAATAGACATGCTGCAGATTCTTTCACTCCAGACTTAATTTTATTGCCAAAGGAAACAGAATATGTAGAATAGCTCATGTTCCTGATCAAAATTCTTAAACAAAAAGAATTTTTTTCTAGATAAAATATAATAGTATCCAAATTCTTAAGTTAAATTTAAATTCTTAAATTAAAAAAAAAACACACAATATATTTTTTCCTAGAAAAAAAAATACAACAATACAAGAAAATACTCTTGTTAAGCATTATTCAGATGTAGGAAAGAAATAGTGTTTGAGGGTCCAGGAAGAATGTTTAGATTAAAAGGAAGAAATGACAAGAAAAACTTCCAAAGAGGAGTCAGCGGTGTGGATCCCATTGGCTATCCTTGTCACCTGTCTCTTCTGTCTGGTGGCCTTAGAAGTGGCACATTTCTATGTGAAGAAATGAAGAAATTAATGTAACAGTCATCATATTAGAATTGTCAATGGCACCCAACTCCAGTACTCTTGTCTGGAAAATCCCATGGACGGAGGAGCCTGGTAGGCTGCAGTCCATGAGGTTGCTAAGAGTCGGACACGACTGAATGACTTCACTTTCACTTTTCACTTTCATGCATTGGAGAAGGAAAGGGCAACCCACTCCAGTGTTCTTGCCTGGAGAATCCCAGGGACAGGGGAGCCTGGTGGGCTTCCGTCTATGGGGTCGAACAGAGTCGGACACGACTGAAGCGACTTAGCAGCAGCAGCAGTACCATTAAGTGAAGTTCATTTGATTCCTGTGGAAAACTAAGGTGCATTATTCAGCCCATTGAGATGAAAAGCATATTTTTAAAAATAATCAAATGACCTATTTAGTTGAAAAATCATTATTTAATTGAAAACTCATGATTTAATTGAAAAATCATCGTTATCATCTTGGACAAACTACTTTTGGCTGATGCATACCTAACAGAAAAATAAGACCAGATCCTGCACTACCATTCACTAGTCAGTTTAAGCTTCTTGGGATCCACTCAGTTTCCTTGAAGCCAAGAAGGCAATCTTGCATTCAGCTCCCAATGAGGGACACCAAACCTCCTTGCCTAATGCTGCAATTTATTTTCAGTGACAGTCCTCGTCTTATGCCATATTTAATTTTGAGTACCAAAACAGAGGAGGCTGTTGAGATTTCAACTCTTATGGATCAGATTGTTTAAACCTAGAAGAAAAAATGCCTTAAACTAGTGGGTGCAAAGCATGTATAAGTATTTGAAGACCCAAATGTCTTTAAGCCAGTATATTATTCCCTTTCTGCCAGGACTAGGTGGCATATGTAAAGGACATAGGCAAACCTGGGGAACCCAAGTCTGGAAAATTTGGGAAGAGCAGCGCATAACAAAAGCACTTCTAATTCAACAAGGTTATTATCTAAAATTCTAAAATCTAAAGTTCTGCACCAACTTTTGAAAAAATACATACAAAGCTTAATTCAGCTGACTCCCGAAATACTTTCCCTGTTTTAAGGAAACTGAACAGTGCAACCAGCATAGCAAATTGCTCAGTGATGCAAAAGATTATAAAGAGAAGAAGAGAGAAATAGAAGAGAAGGAAAACAAGAGTCACCATTGGAGAAAGGAAGTAATGATTTACATGGAATATTTAGCATAGCATGTCTTACCTCTTAAGACTTGCTGTGCACTATAAAATCCTGTTTAGAAACTATGGCACTATTTAAGGAGATCTACTGTTTTGAAAACAAATAGGAGACTAAGAGTAATAAAATGAGGTTTCTGATGTCAGCTGAAAGTAAATGTGTGACCTTGAGCAAGTCACTTAACTTTGTAAGTCTTAATTTACTCATGCAAACAATAAAGGCCTTGTGTGTGGATGTTAGTCGCTCAGTCCTGTCCAACTCTTTTGTGATCCCATGAATTGTAGCCTACCAGATTCCTCTGTCCATGGAATTCTCCCAGGAAGAATACTGGAGTGGGTTGCCATTTCCTTCTCCAAACAAAGGCCTTAAACTAGAATTGTTTCTAAGCTCTACACAATAGGAAATATGCTTTTTAAGTGCTAGGAATCAAAATCTTGAAACATCTATTTTGGAAGAAGTTTTGACTAAATATGGTTTCTTTTAGCAAAAAAAAATTTCTATAAAAAAAAAGACATCTATGATGTTTTCCAAAGAACTTTGCATTATTAAAAATTGGAAAGGCAGGTGGGACCCAAAGTGTTTCTGAATAATAGCTGCCTGTCTCTAAAAATTTTTAAGTTACCCAGTCTACAAACAAGTTGACAATAGTTAATTTTTAAAATATCTTGAGATATGATATCAGAAGACATGATACCTGTGAAAATCTTTTATCAACTGAAAGGCAATACAAAATATACATATCACGGTTATTATTATCATTGGTGCTAGAAAATTCTACATATGCTGCTGAGTTCTTAGATTTATGGCTTATTTCTTTTACACTTTTAGTGACAATAAAATCTAGATGTTAAATTCCAAGCAGGTTTCTAAAACAACCAGTTCATATAAATACTTTCTTTTTAGCTTTTAGAATATTTGGTAAATTCAGATCCTAACTGTGATTCTTCAACAGTTTTATTCAAATATAGTACTAGTACTTATTTTAACTTAAGAAGCTATCTATTGTCATTCATGTAGCTCTGGATGAATGAGTTTTAATTTGACCCTCAAGAGTCAGTCTAGCCAAATAATAACAATGAAAATGCATGAGAACAGCAATTTCAACCTGGCTATTTCACAGACAAGCTTATTTTATGCATCAATAGCAAATAAATCAAGAAATTGGATGGACTTGCTGAATGCCTTTCACCGCTCTAAGTAAATCCATCTAGCTAGCGTAACAAGCAGTTCTGAAGATTGGAATGTAAGCAGAGAAGAAATATTGATTGATTGCTTTATTTAGAGTAGAACTGTAACACCACCTATGCAAGGCATTTAGCATATCAAGCTAGGCAGTACCATCTTGTTGCTATACACTTAACTGCAAGATAGATTAGACACTGGTTTGTGGAGTCTGGTCCCATAACTTAGAGCCATGTCTAACAGCACAGCAGCTCCTACTAAAGGCATTAACTTCGGGGAGATGCAAGTGGCTGCTAGCTGGCACATTCGATTTCCATATGCAACAGTACAGGTTAGCAGAGCATCTGTGGGAATGTCAAAATTCACATGTAGGGTGCATTGTTTCCAATCAACCTTGTAGGCACTTGGAAGAGGAAGAAAGCCAAAATCATGCACCGTTTTCGATGTTTGGACATTGTTATGGACACATAATGGGTCTTCCCTGGTGGCTCAGAAGGTGGAGAGTCTGCCTGCCAATGGGTCAGGAAGATGGACAGAGGAGCCTGGTGGGCTACAGTTCATGGGGTCACAAAGAGTCAGACATAGCTGAATGACTAACACTTTCATTTCACTTTCACTTCAACATACCTTATAAAGTTTTCTATAGAAGAGAGTTATATCTGAAAATCAAACATAAATGATATCTTCAATTGCTCCAAAGAGTCGCCTTGAATATTGTAACAGGTAGAGAAAAACAAAGCAATATTCAGATTTAGGAAAGTCATCTAGACTCACTCCCTAGCTAGAGCACCAACCATGCAGAAGTAAGAATGCATGGAACTCCAGTGCATGGGATTCCAAGTGCTTTCTCAGAAAAATGAAAAATAGCTATAGGTCTCAAGCCTTGAGGAGGGTCACTTATAAATGTGACTGCTCAAAGTTAATTTATTACTGGGTAAAACCTTATAGACACTTTCATCAGAAGAAAGATGTTTGTTCTCACAAAAAAACTTGATATAATCAGTTGCACTGAAATTCAGGTATGAAATCATTGGTACAAATGTCAAGAAAAAGTATTTAAATATATGGGTAGTACAATCAAATGAACAGTAGTAGTTTGTTAACTTTAAAAGAAGAATATGATTATAATTCTTTCCAAAGTCTTTGTTTACAAAGTTTGGTCCAGTAGCCTTTAGAGACTTTCCAGTGAAACTGATGTTGTCTAAAACCTGTTATTGTACTTACAGTTACAGTGGTAGCCTAGGTGACTCAGAGGTAAAGAATCTGCCTGCCAACACAGGAGATGCAGGTTCAATCCGTGGGTTGGGAAAAATCCCCTAGAGTAGGAAAGGCAACCCACTCCAGTATTCTCACCTGGGAAAACCCATGAACAGAGGAACCTGGCAGGCTACCATATGTTAGTGTCACAAAAGAGTTGGACATGACTTAGCAACTAACCAACTGTCCATGCAGTTGCACAGAGTCAGACACGACTGAAGCAACTTAGCAGCAGCAACAACAGTTACAGTATTACTCCAGCAAATCCATGACTGCAAGCCTTCTCTGACATCCCAGTTCCTGTGCTGGAGAATTGCAAAGATAGATGATTCATTATACTGAATTTTAGACCTTTCCCTCCATAGTAGTTACATCACACAATGTAAGCATTACTTGTGTGAAGATTCTGGAGGGACTTGAGCTGGGCATCTCCTTGCTCCATGAGACCACACCTCTCCTTGTTGCTCCTGTGGTTCTCTTGACCTTGATCTTGGCACATAACCCACTGTATTGATATTAATCTGAATATCATGTGAATGAATGCATGGTAAGCTCTACAAGAATAAGACATTTATATTATTCATCTTTGTGTCCCCAGCCTCAAGCTATAACAGCATGTCACCTAGAAGATCACATAGCTTGTGTTTACTGGTTAAACTGCAGTGACTAGGCATTTGACTATGTCAGCTTTCTATGTCTAATGACTGACATTTTCATCTGAGGCCCCATGAAGTGTAACCAACCAATCCTTTGGCAGCAGCTCATAGGACCTTTGGGTCCTCCAGTGACAGATGAGAAAGCCAAAACAGAAGGTTTTAGCAAGGAAGCTGTGTAGCTGCTCTACACAATATGCCAAAGGGCAGTCTAAGCACATCTCTGTGAGATACAAAAATAAGGATACTTTATCCCTTGTGGCTCAGTGGGTAAAGAATCCACCTGCAATGCAGGAGACGTGGGTTCGATCCCTGGGTTGGGAAGATCCCCTGGAGAAGGGAAAGGCTACCTACTCCAGTATTCTGGCCTGGAGAATTCCATGGAGTGAATAGTCCATGGGATCGCAAAGAGTCGGACACGACTGGGCACCCTTCACTTATACAGAAAAATGAGCATATTTACTCTTTCTTCTTGAAGTATAATATGAAAATAATTGAATATCCTTGATGCCAAAATCATTAGGCTTCATTCTTGAAATGACTGTGAAAAGGGAGAGTTTCAGAAGAGCTTTTCCAGTGAGCATGTTTTAGTAGCTTTTTCCTCAAGCCAAACTGCAAATGTTGATTTACAAAGCGCAAGCAGTGTGGAAGCACCTTTGAAAAGCCTGCTTGCACTCTTCTAGGCAGGAATCTGATGGTGCTGGCTGGTTATTTTTCTAGAAAAAAATGCTGTCTTCCAACAGGTTGGGTTGCATTGTCACTAACGAAATCCACAATTCTCCCATCAATGAGATCTCCTCACTGAAAAGAAAAGAGAATTCAATTCGGAACCTTCTGTCTGCCATACCTGAGAAGAAGTACCTAGAAGTTTGCACAAAGGACTGAGATGCAGCAGCATGAGAAGGCTGGGAAACTCCCCACCCCTCCCTATAGGCCCCATGTCAACTTTTGACCCATGTGGGGGATGTCAAACGCTCTATCACAGAAGATACAGATCCTGTCCGTCCTAGATTTCTCTAGCTGTGATTTTCCTCTTCCTGTTCCTATATCGATTGTCCCTTCTTTTTCTTCACAAAATGTGTCCCAGGTTCATTTTCAAGGCCAAGGAAGAGAGTAAGTTGTTTTTATACATGGGTGATTTTGATAGTTAGTCAATTTATCCCTTTTCATGTTTCCAATTTATTTCATGTATTCTCCAGCCCCATAAAGGACTATATGAGCATTTTTTAAAATATGTAACCATAGAGATCAAATTGCCAACATCCGCTGGATCATGGAAAAAGCAAGAGAGTTCCAGAAAAACATCTATTTCTGCTTTATTGACTAGGCCAAAGCCTTTGACTGTGTGGGTCACAATAAACTGTGGAAAATTCTGAAAGAGATGGGAATACCAGACCACCTGACCTGCCTCTTGAGAAACCTATATGCAGGTCAGGGGGCAACAGTTAGAAATGGACATGGAACAACAGACTGGTTCCAAATAGGAAAAGGAGTACATCAAGGCTATATATTGTCACCCTGCTTATTTAACTTATATGCAGAGTATATCATGAGAAACACTGGACTGGAAGAAGCACAAGCTGGAATCAAGATTGCCAGGAGAAATATCAATAACCTCAGATATGCAGATGACACCACCCTTATGGCAGAAAGTGAAGAAGAACTAAAAAGCCTCTTGATGAAAGTGAAAGTGGAGAGTGAAAAAGTTGGCTTAAAGCTCAACATTCAGAAAACGAAGATCATGGCATCTGGTCCCATCATTTCATGGGAAATAGATGGGGAAACAGTGGAAACAGTGTCAGACTTTATTTTTCTGGGCTCCAAAATCACTGCAGATGGTGACTGCAGCCATGAAATTAAAAGATGCTTACTCCTTGGAAGAAAAGGTATGACCAACCTAGATAGCATATTGAAAAGCAGAGACATTACTTTGCCGACAAAGGTCCATCTAGTCAAGGCTATGGTTTTTCCTGTGGTCATGTATGGATGTGAGAGTTGGATTGTGAAGAAAGCTGAGCGCCGAAGAATTGATGCTTTTGAACTGTGGTGTTGGAGAAGACTCTTGAGAGTCCCTTGGACTGCAAGGAGATCCAACCAGTCCATTCTGAAGGAGATCAGCCCTGGGATTTCTTTGGAAGGAATGATGCTAAAGCTGAAACTCCAGTACTTTGGCCACCTCATGCGAAGAGTTGACTCATTGGAAAAGACTTTGATGCTGGGAGGGATTGGGGGCAGGAGGAGAAGGGGAAGACAGAGGATGAGATGGCTGGATGGCATCACTGACTCGATGGATGTGAGTCTGAGTGAACTCCGGGAGTTGGTGATGGACAGGGAAGCCTGGCGTGCTGTGATTCATGGGGTCCCAAAGAGTCGGACACGACTGAGTGACTGAACTGAACTGAACTGATACTTTGTAAATGCAGGAAAAAAAGTTTTAGTCTCCTTCAAAATTGGCAAGAACATATCCTTGAAGATACCAAAATCAACCTAGTGAAGAACAGATTAATAACATTTCAGGAAACTTTTTTCTATTTCCTAAACAACTCCAGCTAAAAAATGCAAATTCAATTCAATAGAAAATTCTTTCATGAGAAAGGATTATGGTTTGGAGAATGAAGTTTAGGAAGAGAAGATGGAGGTCATTCTTCCACAGTGGGGACTAATTTCCGAGGTCAACATCATTCACTCACATACAAAATGGCTCTGAAATTTTACATGGACAACTTCTGTATCTACAGAGTAAGGAAAGCAGGATGAAGATTTCACTCATGAAGAATTAACTGCTATGAAAATTGCTGCCTGTTATCCACAAGCATCCACAACCAGAAAACCAGACAATGTATATGAAATGAATGTTTCCAAAGAGTGGACAACTGGCATTATAAGTCAGTGGTTCCTAAGGAGAAAATGAAGTAAATCTTAAAATTGTCTTTGTTTACTGCCTGGGGACAGATTCCAGGACCAAAAACAGTGAGGGAGAAAACAAAAAGAGGCCAAAGTTGTCACTGAGCTGAGGATATCAGGTTTGCAGTTTGGTTGTCTAAGCCAGATTGTCTAAAATCCACAGGACAGAGTATTGGAGAAGATGGAGCTACACAGAAACAATATCCTGATGCCAAAACAAGAAAAAAAGCTTTACAGGGAAAAGAAAACTACAGTTGAAGATCTTTCACAAACATAGAGATAAAATGTTTTAACAAAATATTAGCAAAACAAAGCCAGCCATATATAAAAAGACAATGTACCATGACCAAGTGGGATTTGTTTCAGGAATGCAACATTCAAAAGTCAATGTAAAAAACGAGGAATAAAACCACCATATGACCCAGCAATCCCACTCCTAGGCATATACCCTGAGGAAATCAAAATTGAAAAAGACACATGTATCCCATTGCTCATTGCAGCATTATTTACAATAGCTAGAACACGGAAACAGCATAAATGTCCATCAACAGATGAATGGATAAAATAATTATGGTACGTATATACCATGGAATATTACTCAGCCATAAAAAGGAATGATTTGAGTCAGTTCTAATGAGGTGGATGAACCTAGAACCTATTATACAGAGTGAAGTAAGTCAGAAAGAGAAAGATAAATATCATATTCTAACACATATATACATAATCTAGAAAAATGGTACTGAAGAATTTATTTACAGGGCAGCAATGGAGAAAAAGACATAGAGAATAGACTTATGGACATGGGGAGAGGGGAAGAGAGGGTGAGATGTATAGAAAGAGAAACATGGAAACTTACATTACAATATGTAAAATATATAGCCGATGGGAATTTGCTGTATGGCTCAGGAAATTCAAACAGGGCTCTTTATCAACCTAGAGGGGTGGGATGGGGAGGGAGATGGGAGGCAGTTTCAAAAGGGAGGGGATATATGTATACCTATGGCTGATTCATGTTGAGGTTTGACAGAAAACAACAAAATTCTGTGAAGCAATTATCCTTCAATAAAAAATAAATACATGTGGGGAACACATGTATACCTGTGGCGGATTCATTTTGATATTTGGCAAAACTAATACAATTATGTAAAGTTTAAAAATAAAATAAAAAAAAATTAAATAAAACTATCACTCAATGAATAAAAAATAAATAAAAAATAAATAAATTTAAATAAAAATAGTCAATGTAGTGTACACACTACTATATTTAAAGTAAATGAACAAGGACCTACTGTATAGCACAGGGAATCCTCTTCAGTACTCTGTAATGACCTATGTGGGGAAAGAATTCAAAAAAGAATACATTCACGCATGTGTATAACTGAATCACTCTGCTGTACACCTGAAACGGACACTACATTGTTAACCAACTATACTCCAGTATAAGATAAAAAACTGAAAAAAATCAGTGTAATTTATCATATTAAGACATTAAAAAAGAAAAACTATCTGGTTATTTCAATAGACATGGAAAGAGAATTTGAAAATAATTCAACAAAACTCATAACAAAAACAGTTCATGAACTATGAAAAGAAAAATAGTTGCTCAATGTGATAAAAAGAAATCTACAAAAAACACTACAAAATACACTGTAAAGAAGGTAGACCACACTGGAAGGAAATATTTTCAAATCATGTATCTGGTAAAGGACTTGTACCCAGAATATCAAAATGACTGCTAATTTGAAAAGAAGATAGTCCATTAAAGACTGGGCAAAACACTTCCTGAAAGAAAATATACAAATGGCAAATAAGCACATAAGTAGATCATCAACGTCATCAGTCACCAGAGAAGTACAAATGCTACTGATGCCCATTATATTGGCTAATACTAAAGACTGACCCAACCAAATGTTGTAGAGGCTGTGAATTAACTGAACTTTCATACACTGCTTCAATGTATGAATAAAATGATATAGCCACTATGGAAAACAGTTTGGCAGCTTCTTACAAACGCTAAAAGTTCTTTTACCATACTACCCAGAAATCCCACTCCTACATATTCATTTAAGATAATGAAAATATATATCATGCAAAACTGTATCTGAAGGTTCATAGCAATTTTATTTATAATAGCTCCAAACTGTAAACAAATCAAATGTGCTGCAAGTAAAGAATGAATGAACAAACAGTATAACTGTACAGGGCACTATTAAGTTCAGTTCTGTCGCTCAGTCGTGTCCGACTCTTTGAGACCCCATGAATCGCAGCACATCAGGCCTCCCTGTCCATCACCAACTCCCGGAGTTCACTCAAACTCATGTCCATCAAGTCAGTGATGTCATCCAACCATCTCATCCTCTGTCGTCCCCTTCTCCTCATGCCCTCAATCTTTCCCAGCACCAGGTCTTTTCAAATGAGTCAACTCTTCACATCAGGTGGCCAAAGTATTGGCGTGTCAGCCTCAGCATCAGTCCTTTCAATGAATATTCAGGACTGATTTCCTTTAAGATGATGGACTGGTTGGATCTCCTTGCAGTCCAAGGGACTCTCAGGAGTCTTCTCCAACACCATAGTCCAAAAGCATCAATTCTTCAGTATTCAGCTTTCTTTATAGTCGAACTCTCACATCTGTACATGACTACTGGAAAAACCAAAGCTTTGACTAGATAGACCTTTGCTGGTAAAATAATGTCTCTGCAGGGCACTATTACCTAGTCATAAAAAATACTGCTAGAATTGAATGATGATTCTTAAATGAATGATGCAACTGAAAGAAGTCAGACATAGAGAACTACATGCTGTATGACAAAGACAAGCATAATGTTATAGAAAAATCAGAAGTTTCCAGAATCTAAAGCCAAGGAGAGACAGAATGCAAAGGTCATAGGAGGGTTTTAGGGATGATAAAAATGTTTTATATTTTGATTGAGGTGATGTTTATGCAGCAGTATACATTTGCCAAAATTATACATCAAAATTGATTAAATTTACTGCTTAATTATTCATTAATAAAGCTTATTCTTTAAAAATATGGAAGGAAATGTAATAAAAAGAAGCCATCCTCATTTATTAAAAATTCTATATGAAATGATGTTGCTGTCTTTTTCCTATTATTGTATGTCCTGGTGTGTGTTTTATCTTGTATTGAAAAGGGGGAAAACAAAGCTATTTAAATCTGAGATTAACTATGTCAAAAGAATTTCAAGTTATAAATATATTTATATTAAAATTAGAAGACTTTATAATAACTAACTTATGGTTTTTAAGATATATTTTAGAAGTGTAAAGAACACACATGAGTGCTTATCTCTTTTATAATTAATTTCTATCAGAATATAGTTGGTTTATAATGCTGTGCTAGTTTTTGCTGTACAGCAAAGGGAATCAGCCATAATAGACATATTGGATGTTTCCCTTCATTATGATTTATTAAGTGGTTTGATGGATCTACTTAAATCTCAATATTTACTACTTTTAGTACTTCATTTGAATTCACTTCATTTAGAGCATTCTAATTTTTAAAATCAGTAAGTTGTTACTTTTCACATATAGTTGTAATGAAAATAGCTTTGGGATACCATCATGTTTACCCTTTTGCAGTTTCAGTTCTAGACTATTTTGCAAAAATTTGAAAAACAAATTCATTGATGGGAATAGATTTCCTCTACTTGGCTTTCAAATTCATTGTAATCAATCCTGTAGCATTAAGCACTTTTCCTCATCAATATGAAAATTAGACTTCAGGGACTGACCTTATAAATAGATCAGAGAAAGCAGAAGGACACTGAGAATAAGTTAATGACATTTCCAGATAATCAAGCTCAATAAAAATATAGTGTTTGAATGTGCAATGTGCAGAATAAATCAAATTCAAAGGTATGCTTCCAGATTTTAAATAGCCTATGCTGAATGAGAAAAGAGAACCTGGTAAATCTTAATCACTTTAAATTGGCAACACCTCGAGTATGCTCTGCAGAAGGTTTGTCTTGGACAAACACACACACACACACACACACACACACACACACACGCACGCACACACACACACCATGAGTTCATTATCAAACCAAGCTCAATAATATTGAATTAAACAAAATGAAACCAATACTTTCTCATATCAGGATATCTCAGAACCTTTAATATACTAATCTGCATGGGCATTCTTACTGGAGAAAGTTACACGTACCTGACTATGAAATCTTTTATCCAGGATCAGCTTCTGGAGTTCATATCTGAAAAACAAACTTTGGGAAAGATGACCTAAATGGTACTTATTTTCCCAGAGAAATTCTTACACATGTGAGAGCACAGTTCTCTAAGCTGCATCTCATTTAGTCTTTTAATGGGTATGTTGTCTTATTAGTTCTTCTTCATAAATTTCAGAAATAAATAATTACTTGTTTCTTGTTTTTTAACAGTCTCTTGGGAATGTTCATGCAATTTTCAATAGGTAAATAATTATAAAATGTATGCATCAGCTCAGTTTAGTCATTCAGTCACGTCTGACTCTTTGCCACCCCATGGACTGCAGCATGCCAGGCTTCCCTGTCCATCACCAACTCCCAGAGTTCACTCAAACTCATGTCCATCAAGTCAGTGATGTCATCCAACCATCTCATCCTCTGTCATCCCCTTCTCCTCCTGCCCTCAATCTTTCCCAGCATCAGGGCCTTTTCAAATGAGTCAGTTCTTCGCATCAGGTGGCCAAAGTATTGGAGTTTCAGCTTCAGCATCAGTCCTTTCAATGAATATTCAGGACATTTCCTTTAGGATGGACTGGTTGGATCTCCTTGCAGTCCAAGGGACTCTCAGGAATCTTTTCCAACACCACAGTTCAAAAGCATCACTTCTTCAGCGCTCAGCTTTCTTTATAGTCCAACTCTCACATCCATACATGACCACTGGAAAAACCATAGCTTTGACTAGACAGACCTTTGTTGGCAAAGTAATGTCTCTGCTTTATTATATGCTGTCTAGGTTGGTCATAACTTTTCTTCCAAGGAGCAAGCATCTTTTAATTTCATGGCTGCAGTCACCATCTGCAGTGATTTTGCAGCTCCCCAAAATAAAGTCTCTCACTGTTTCCACTGTTTGCCCATCTATTTACCATGAAGTGATGGGACTGGATGCCATGATCTTCATTTTCTGAATGTTGAGTTTTAAGCCAACTTTTTCACTGTCCTCTTTCACTTTCATCAAGAGGCTCTTTAGTTCTTCACTTTCTGCCATAAGGGTGATGTCGTTGCATATCTGAGGTTATTGATATTTCTCCCGGCAACTCCAGCTTGTACTTCCTCCACCCCACCCACCATTTCACATGATGTACTCTGCATATAAGTTAAATAAGCAGGGTGACAATATGCAGCCTTGACGAACTCCTTTTCCAATTTAGAACCAGTCTATTGTTCCACATCCTAACTATTGCTAACTATTCTAGTTCTAACTACTAGTTAGAACTAATAGTTCTAATAGGTCTGGTTCTAACTATTGCTTCTCAATCTTCATACAGATTTCTCAGGAGGCAGGTCAAGTGGTCTGGTATTCCCATATCTTGAAGAATTTTCCACAGTTTGTTGTGATCCACACAGTCAAAGGTTTTGGCATAGTCAATAAAGCAGAAGTAGATATTTTTCTGGAACTTTCTCACTTTTTCGATGATCCAGTGGATGTTGGTAATTTGATCTCTGGTTTCTCTGCCTTTTCTAAATCCAGCTTGGACATCTGGAGGTTCATGCTTCATGTACTGTTGAAGCCTGGCTTGGAGAATTTTGAGCATCACTTTGTTAGCATGTGAGATGAGTGCAGTTGTGTGGTAGTTTGAGCATTCTTTGGCATTGCCTTTCTTAGGGGCTGGAATGAAAACTGCCCTTATCCAGTCCTGTGATGACTGCTGAGTTTTCCAGATTTGCTTGGATATTGAGCACAGCACTTTCACAGCATCATCTTTTAGGATTTGAAATAGCTCAACTGGAATTCCATCACCTATATATACTAGCTTAGTTTGTTGTGGTGCTCTGTAAGGCCCACTTGACTTCACATTCCAGGATGTCTGTTTTTAGGTGAGTGATCACACCATCATGGTTGTCTGGGTCATAAAGATCTTTTTTGTATGGTTCTTCTGTATATTCTTGCCACCTCTTCTTAATATCTTCTGCTTCTGTTAGGCCCATACCATTTCTGTCCTTTATTGTGCCCATTTCTGCATGAAATATTCCCTTGGATCTCCAATTTTCTTGAAGAGATCTCTAGTCATTCCCATTCTACTGTTTTCCTTTGTTTCTTTGCATTGATCACTGAGGAACGGTTTCTTTTCTCTCCTTGCTATTCTTTGGAACTCTGCATTCAGATGGGTATATCTTTCCTTTTCTCCTTTGCTTTTTAGCTTCTCTTCTTTACTCAGCTATTTGTATGTATATAGTTTAGTTAATTATGAATGGCTCTAACATTTTCTAAACTTCGGCAAAGCCAGTCTGCTTTATATTAGATAGGCATACCCACTTATCTGCAAAGGGACAGTTTTTAAGCACTAATCAGTTGTTAGAAGACAATTCTCCATGGATCTTTCCTATTTCTGTGTGTCTTATGACCAGAGGCACTGACAGTTTTTTCAGAACTCTCTTTTGAAGGACAACCATATAGCAAACAGTCTTGGAAGATACCAGGTCTCCCTCTGGGGTACAGGACTCTGGACAAGTGTTGGGCAGGTTTGTTAGCAGTTCCCTTCAAAAGAGTGATTCCTTTAAAAGTTTTGTCCCTGAGCTTCATTTAAACGCTCAGAGCTTCTCAGCCATGAGATGAACCCACTGCACTGGATTGTCCACCTGGGCTATTCCACATCATGAATGGGCTTCCTGGTGCGAGATAAACATTGTGAACACGAAGTTCATGCTTCCTGCTGTGCCATGAGTAATAATATCCTTTGCCTCTGACCCAGGTGTCTCATGCCTTCAGTAAGCATCCATGAAACTGTGACAGTAACTTATTAGCTTGCAAATAGGATAAAGGCTCAGACTTTTCATAGTTCTTGAAGCTTTAACATTTACACTGATGGATATCTTCCCATATAACAGCAATAAAAGTTTGAAGATGTCAGTGGAAGATTGAAGAACACAAGACGGAGTAGTAAGAAGGCTTAGTCTTATCAAGAGAATCAAATATATAGCATTGGTTCCCAGAGACGATCAATGTAAGACACAATGAAAAGTCAGAATGAATATGATAGAGGCAGAATTTCAGGACATGGTGATTTTGTTTTCATGGTCCAGCTGTACTTCTACACAGGTTATGGTTTACAAACGGAAAAGGAAGATAGGAAGGTAGAATCTAGAAGAGTCAGGACAAGTTTATTTTATAGGTCTGCAAAAAAATAAAAAGCTAAAATAGTTCCATGTGTAAATTCTAGTACATCTTATTTTGGTTGCCCTGGCATGATCAGAATACATACTTCATGCTTGAAATTGTAGAATGAAAGAAAGGATTTGAAGGGTAGGTACCTTGGGATAAGGACAAGCTTCAAGCAGAACATTACAGGAAAATAAATGCTCTAGAATGAGAGAAATAAGATTCTGCTGTCTACATTCATGGTTAGCATCTACAAGTTGTTCCTATACCACTGTCTCCATTTTATTCTTCTAGGACCAAAACCCCCAAAGTTTTGTATGATGAAATTCTGGGTCTTATTATCCAATACTGTGATAGGCAGAATAATAATCCCATAAATATCCATGCCTCAATCCTCCAAACCTTTAAAAATAAGTTGCAATACATGGCAAAAGAAACCTTTCAGATACAGTCAAGGTTACAAACTTGAAAATGGGGAGATTATTCTGGATTGTTTGGGTGAACCAGTCTAATCACTAAAATCCCTGAAAGTGGACAGATTACTTTTCCAGCTAGAGACAGGAAAGATACAATAGTAAAAAAGTCAGGGAGGTGTGAAGCATGAGAGGGACTCGACTATTTGTTGTTGGAGGGGCATTACAGCAGGAATGTGGCCAGCCTCTAGGAGAAAAGACCAGCTGGGGGCAAAGACCTTTGCTGACCGTCAGCAAGAGAATGGAGACCTCAGTCCTATAACCACATGGAACTGAATTCAGCCAACGACTGGAATGAGATTAGAAGTAGATTCACCCCCAGAACCTTCAGAAATGAGTATGACTCTGCCATCACGTTGATCTCTGCCTTAAGATCCTTTAAGCTGAAGACTCAGCTAAGCTAATCTATATCTAGAAATGTTGATCTTTAGAACTGTGTGATAATAAGTGGGTATATTTTTAAGTGCTCAATTTGTGGTAATTTGTTATGACAGAAATAGAAATTAATGCAACACTAAACTCCCCCTATAACTCCAATGGACAATTTTTCTGAAGCTTTTATATTTGAGGATTCAAGCAGTGATGATCTGATAAGCAAACCTATGGAGATGTTGCCAGTTTTTAATTCCAGTGTCATTTATTTGCCTACAGACATTTATCTAGTAAATGAAATAACTTGATGAATAATTGAAACTTTGCTATTTGATACCTTTTCAATTATTCAGTAACAAAAGAGAATAACAATATCATTCTCAGAGAGTTTAAATAAATATGTCTCTCCTGAATTTATTTAACTCTTCCACTGTGACCACAGTGTCAATGCTACCAGGCTGACAGTGAAGGTTGGAAAGCTTCCTTTGAGTTACTCTTTTAGGCGTTTGCACATGTGGTCACTGTAGGTTAGTGAAGCACATAGGTTAGTATTTGCATCTTGCCCAGTAAATGACCTAATCCTTCTAAAATGATCTTTCTCATTCCTTTGAACGAGGGAAGCTAACTTTTCTCTGAGAATAAAATCCTTTAACAATCTAAACAGTAGAATTGGAGTGTTGTAGCCTGTGCTTTGGGGAGATCGTAATATAACTGACCATTAGTTAACTCACAGAAAGTTATCTTTATTAACAACACAAGATTAGTACTAAAGAACTGAAAAGAGAGGCAGGATCTCTCTGGGATACAGTGAGTGGTTTGCAAAGATCCCAATTATTTATTTGGTAACTCTGTGTCAGTGCTCCTGGGGAGGGAATGCTTTTTAGGATCATTAACAAGGTCTTAACACTTCACATGGCTTCTCTCTAACCTTTCATTTAATATTAAGGTACATTGACTAGTAATAACAAATTACCAATTACCTCTTTTCAAAAATAAACCTCAGAAACAGAAGAGTCTATTTTCTGTCTTCTTATATCAACAACAGAACTATAATAGGAAAGATGCTGGTGCCGCTGTAGAAAATGTCCTGGACAGCAGAACGTGGTAGGAAGCACTGAGCTCCCACCAGGAGAAATTTCATTCTGATAATAAGCATACATGGTATCTCACTACAGTGTATGGTCCCCAATAAAGAAGTATCAGAAAAATTGAGGGGAAATATTTTTTATCGAGTCAACATTTATTTTTAAATTGTACCCAGACATCTGTAAAGGGCAAACTCAAAGCAGAGCTTAAGGACTAAATATCATGTAATATATCCTCTTTTTTAAGAAGGACAATATAATCTCAAGTGGATTAAAACTTCCCTGATTTGAAAAAGTCCTCCAGCAAGGGGAATTTCCCATGGTCCTATGACAACTCATTGATACGGCATTTTTTGGAACATTTATTATCACATATAATCCAGCTGTTGAAGTCTGCTTCTTCTTGAAAAATCGTTCAATCAATATTTATTAAGTACCTACCACTGTCTGATTCTTCCTTTCTCATATTTTAACAAGATTATTGAGCTATAATTCACATACTCCAAATCACCCATTTAAAGAGTTTTTTAAATGGTTTTTGTGTATTCAGAGTTGTACAGCCATCACTCATAATTTGCTTAGAACATTTCTGTCAGTCCAGAAAGAAACCCATTAAAAGTCTTTTCAGCATTCTTCCTTTCCCCAGCCACTGGTAACCATTGATCTGCTTTCTGTATTGATAGATTTGCTTATCTGGGATAGTTGTTGGGCTCTCCAGGTGGCTCAGAAATAAAGATACTGCCTGCAATGTAGGAGCCACAGGAGACATGGGTTTGATCCCTGGATCAGTAAGATCCCCCTGGAGAAGGAAATGGCAACCCACTCCAGTATTCTTGCCTGTATAATCCCATGGACAGAGGAACTTGGTGAGCTACAGTCTATGGGGTCACAAAGAGTCAAACCCAACTGAAGCAACTGAGTACACATCTTGGATATTTGATAAATATATGGAATCATATCTTTTATGATTTTTTTTCACTTAGCATGATGTTTCAAGGTTCATGCACACTGAAGTATGTATCAATTTACCATTCCTTTTTATGGCTGAATAATATTCCACTCTATGAATATATCACATGTTATTTATCCATTTATCAGTTGATGGACATTTGGGTTATTTCCACTCTTTGGTCACTATGAATAATGCCTCTATAATCATTCATCTCACAGGTCTTTCTGTGGATGTATGTTTTCATTTCTCTTAGATATATACTGGAAATAATGGATCACATGGTACGATTAACATTTGAGGGCTCACCAAACTGTTTCCCAAAGTGGCTGAACAGTGTCACATTCCCACCAGCAATATCCTACACATCCTCCCATACTTGTGAGTATCTTCTTTCTTATAGCCATACTAGTTGATACTTAATAATATCTCATTGTGATTTTAATTTGTATTTTCACAATTAACTATTATGTTGATCTTCATTTCCTGTGATATTTAGCCATTTATTGTATCTTATTTGATAACTGTCTATTCTAATACTTTATCCATATATCAATTGGACTATCTTTTCTATTATTGAGTTGTAACAGTTCTTAATATATTCTAGATACAAATATTTTATAAGATACATGATTTTGAAATATTTTCTCCCTTTCTGTGGGTTGTCTTTTCATTTCTTTGATGGTATCGTTTGTTGAAAATACTATTTCTTTCCCTGTTGAATTATCTTGAAATTTGTCAAAAATCAATTCACCATAAATGTATTGGTTTATTTCTTAACCCTGAATTATATCTTATTGATCTATGTTTATTTTTATTTGCAAGTACCACAGTGCTGTGATTAGTGTAGCTCTGTAGTAAGATTCAAAATTGGGAAATGTGAGCCCTGTTACTTCTTCTTTTTCAAGATAGATTTTGCTCTTCTGGCCCCCTTGAGATCCCACAGATTTTAGAATCACCTTATCAGTTTTTACAAACACAAAAAAGCAGCTAGAATTTTGATACAAAATTGTGTTCAATCAGTAAATCCATTGGGGAAGTATTGCCATTTTAACAATATTAAGCCTCTGTTTCACAGTTTGCAGTCATATGTTCTGAATTCCTTTCATTAATTTGTTTTTACAATCAGTTTCATAAGTTAACTATCACTGTGCCTACTGACCAAGCATTTTGAATCATGTACAAATGTTCTTCAAAGCTATGAATTCTGTTTTCTGTTGACTCTGAATCTCCCACAGTTCAGTTCAGTTCAGTTGCTCAGTCGTGTCCGACTCTTTGTGACCCCATGAATCACAGCACGCCTGGCCTCCCTGTCCATCACCAACTCCCAGAGTTCACTCAGGCTCACGTCCATTGAGTCAGTGATGCCATCCAGCCATGTCATCCTCTGTCGTCCCCTTCTCCTCTTGCCCCCAATCCCTCCCAGCATCAGAGTCTTTTCCAATGAGTCAACTCTTTGCATGAGGTGGCCAAAGTACTGGAGTTTCAGCTTTAGCATCATTCCTTCCAAAGAAATCCCAGGGCTGATCTCCTTCAGAATGGACTTGTTGGATCTCCTTGCAGTCCAAGGGACTCTCAAGAGTCTTCTCCAACACCACAGTTCAAAAGCATCAATTCTTCAGCATTCAGCCTTCTTCACAGTCCAACTCCCACATCTATACATAGTACCTGGTTAAAGTATAAGATACTCCATAAGAAGTTAATTTATAAGTGTTGAATAAATAACTTTTACTGAAAATCAATTTATTACATATTGTTTGAGCTGAATGAGCAAATGATCATGAACATGGAAATGAAGACAACATGCCAAAAGATACTGAAGAAAGTCACCCAAGGAGTGGTTGCTGAAGGCAAAATATGCAGTCCCTGATTTACAAATGCTCTTTGGCTGTATAGCAAATTCTGTGGCTTATACACTTTTTTCCTACCTCCAGAAACCTAGACATCCATAATGGCCAGGGACTTAGGCACAAGAAGCCTCTTCAGTCAACAGCAGTGGTCAACATTTCTTTTTGTTAAAAGATCAAATATCAAATATGTCAGACTTTGCAGGCTATCTGTCCTCTGTTACAACTATTATAACAGTCCCACCATTGTAGCAAAAGCAGTCACAGACAATACATAAACAAATTAATGTGCCTGTGTTCCAACAAAACTTTGTTTATAAAAATAGGCAGCAGACCAGACTGGAGCAGAAAGCTGTACATAGTCAACTCCCGGTCTATCATGATGTACCTAGAGCACAGTGCTGTCCTTATAGACTTGTAGGACTAAACAACACGGGCAGAGGGTGCTAGTTCAAAGAGAAATCTTTTCCATTGTTACAACCTAAAGTATGAGAAGCACACTTCCATCAGGCATTCAGCTGACCAAGAAGAAGACAGACTGCTGATTCCATACCTTTGGTGATGACTGACTCTTGAGAGTGGAAAGGGGTTCATGCAGCCAGGGAATGGGGAGCTACAACATTCCGAGACTTCTGGATTACTTTGCTAGGGCTGTTGCCACAGACTGGGAGACTTAAACAATAAAAATTTATTTTCTCACAGTGCAGGAGATTAGATGTCCAACACCAAGGTGTCAAAAGAGTTGATTTCTTCCAAGACCTCTCTCCTTGACTTGTAGATAACTGTCTTCTCCCCATGTCTTTACATGATTTTCTCTATGAGTCTGTGTCCAAGTTCCCTCTTATAAAAATACCTGTCATATTAGACTGTGCTCAGTCCCTCAGTTGCATCTGACTCTATGACCCCATGGACTATAGCCTGCCAGGCTCCTCTGTCCATGGAATTTTCCAGGAATACTGGAGTGGGTTGACATTTCCTTCTCCTGGGGATCTTCCTGATACAGGGAGTGAATCCACATCTCCTATTTCTTTGGCACTGGCAGGCAGATTCTTTACCACTGAACCATATTAGATTAGAGCCTACACTAATGACCTCAGTTTAGTTTTAACATTTAAAGACTCTGTCTCCAAATTGTCACAGTCTGAGGTACTAGGGGTTAAGGTGTCAACATATGAATTTGAATACAATTAGCCCATGATAACTTCTCTCAGAGAAAACTCAGAGACTCTTAAGTGTGAAACCAGCCCCTATATTTTTCCTTTTCCTCTTGTTCACCTGTCTATGGACCTGTGCTGTCCATTTCCCTTTCCACCAGCTGTGTAGAATCTGGATTTCTTCTCATTCTAGTCTACCAAAGAACAGAACAAATCTCCCAGCTTCTTTCTTTCTTTCTTCTCCCAGGCTCTTTCTCCCAGCCATAAAGCATGCTCATAGCCACCTGAAGATTTTTATAGGTTTAAAACATGTGTAATAAATATTCTTTCCCTCTTTCAGAACTTAAATCTTGTTAGAACACATAGCTATACTAGAAGAGGTCTTTGTATACACAATGGATGGAAGAAAGATTTGTCTATTTTACTGTTTTGTTGTTGTTGTTTAGTTGCTTAGTTGTGCTTTTGTGACTCCGTGGTCTCTCCATGGAATTTTCCAGGCAAGAATAATAGAGTGGATTGTCATTCCCTTCTCCAGAGGATCTTTCTGACCCAGGGATCAAATCCAGGTCTCCTGCACTGCAGTCAGATTCTTTACCATTTGAGCTACTAGGGAAGCCCATTTTACTGTTAGTTAACAGGAACATTAACATAGAACATTGTCACCAAGATATACATATACATATGTTATCACTTTTGATCCCCATGGTAGTCTCTGAGAAAAATAGATCATCTTCAGTGTGCAAATGAAGAAACTGAGATTTAAAGTGTTTAAGTGATTTTGCTAAAGATTTTACAACTAGGTTATACAGCCAGAAAAATCCTACAGCTCTAACAAAGACTTGGGGTTATTTGTTCCTGATATTACTCAAATATTCCAAGTTAGTACCTAGTTATTTTATTTATTTATTTATTTTTAGGAAACAAAAACATTTTAATAGATCCATAAGAATTACTTATATCTAGCGTGTAACTTGTTATGAGTTCCTCTGCTTCTGTTGCTCAGTCTTGTGAAATTCGACTCTTTGCAACTCTGTGGATTGTAACCCACCAGGCTCCTCTGACCATGAGATTCTCCAGGCAAGAATATTGGAGTGGGTTGCGATTTTCTTCTCCTAGGGATCTTCCCGACTTAGGGATTGAGCCTGCATCTCCTGTGTCTCCTGCATTGCAGGCGGATTCTTTACCCACTGAGCCATCAGGGAAGCCCTAAGATTTCCCTATCACCCCTGACATAAGTGAAAATACTCTTCTCTACTGTTTAAATATCTTATGGAAGTTCATCCTTATTATTATTATTTTAAATTTTTAATCGGAGAATAATTGCTTTACAATATTCTGGGTATCTGCTATACAACATCAATTTCAACCATATATATATATATATATATATATATCCCCTCCCTCTTGAACTTCCCTTCCAACCCCCCCACAGCCCATCCCAACCCTCTAGATTGTCACAGAGCACCAGGCTGAGCTCTCTGTGTTATACATCAAATTTGCACTAGCTATCTGTTTTACACATAGTACTGACCATTCAGGTATGACCTAAATCAAATCCTTTCCGACTATACAGTGGAAGTGACAATAGATTCAAGGGATTAGATCTGATAGACAGAGTGCCTGAAGAACTATAGGCAGAGGTTCGAAGCATTGTACAGGAGGCGAGACCACCCCCAAGAAAAAGAAATGCAAAGAGTCAAAATGGCTGTCTGAGGAGGCCTTATAAATAGCTAAGAAAAGAAGAGAAATGAAAGGCAAAGGAGAAAAGAAAAAAATATCCATTTGAATGCAGAGCTCCAAAGAATAGCAAGGAGAGATAGGAAAGCCTTCCTCAGTGATCAATGCAAAGAAATAGAGGAAGACAATAGAATGGGAAAGACTAGAGATCTCTTCAAGAAAATTAGAGACACCAAGGGAACATTTCATGCAAAGATGGGCTCAATAAAGGACAGAAATGGTAGGGACCTAACAGAAACAGATGATATTAAGAAGAAGTGGCAAGAATACATAGAAGAACTGTACAAAAAAAGATCTTTATGACCCAGATAACCACGATGCTGTGATCACTCACCTAAAAACAGACATCCTGGAATGTGAAGTCAAGTGGGCCTTAGGGAGCATCACTACGAACATAGCTAGCATTGGTGATGAAATTCCAGTTGAGCTATTTCAAATCCTAAAACATGATGCTGTGAAAGTGCTGCACTCAATATGCCAGCAAATTTTGAAAACTCAGCAGTGGCCACAGGACTGGAAAATGGCAGTTTTCATTCCAATCCCAAAGAAAGGCAATGCCAGAGAATGCTCAAACTACCGCACAATTGCACTCATCTCACATGCTAACAAAGTAATGCCCCAAATTCTCCAAGCCAGGCTTCAACAGTACATGAACCGTGAACTTCCAGATGTTCAAGCTGGTTTTAGAAAAGGCAGAGGAACCAGAGATCAATTGTCAACATCTGTTGGATCATTGAAAAAGCAAGAGAGTTCCAGAAAAACATCTACTTCTGCTTTATTGACTATCCCAAAACCTTTGATCACAACAAACTGTGGAAAATGCTTAAAGAGATGGGAATACCAGACCACCTGACTGCCTCCTGAGAAATCTGTATGCAGGTCAAGAAGCAACAGTTAGAACTGGATGTGGAATAACAAACTAGTTCCAAACTGGGAAAGGAGTACGTCAAAGCTGTATACTGTCACCCTGCTTATTTAACTTGTATGCAGAATACATCATGAGAAATGCTGGGCTGGATGATGCACAAGCTAGAATCAAGATTGCCAAGAGAAATATCAATAACCTCAGATATGCAGATGACACCACCCTGATGGCAGAAAGCAAAGAACTAAAGAGCCTTTTGATGAAAGTGAAAGAGGACAGTGAAAAAGTTGGCTTAAAGCTCAACATTCAGAAAACGAAGATCATGGCATCCAGTCCCGTCACTTCATGGCAAATAGATGGGGAAACAGTGAAAACAGTGAGAGACTTTATTTTTTTTGGGCTCCAAAATTACTGCAGATGATGACTGCAGCCATGAAATTAAAAGATGCTTGCTCCTCAGAAGAAAAGTTGTGACCAACCTAGACAGCATATTAAAAAGCAGAGACATTACTTTGCCAACAAAGGTCCATCTAGTCAAACTATGGTTCTTCCAGTAGTCATGTGTAGATGTGAGAGTTGGACTATAAAGAAAGCTGAGCACTGAAGAATTAATGCTTTTGAACTGTGGTGTTGGAGGAGACTCTTGAGAGTCCCTTGGACAGCAAGAAGATCCAATCAGTCCATCCTAAGGGTAATCAGTCCTGAATATTCATTGGAAGGACTGATGCTGAAGCTGAAGATGTGAAAAACTGACTCATTTGAAAAGACCCTGATGCTGGGAAAGATTGAAGGTGGGAGGAGAAGGGGATGACAGAGGACAAAATGGTTGGATGGTGTCACTGACTCAATGAACGTGAGTCTGAGCAAGCTCTGGGAGTTGGTGATGGACAGGGAAGCCTGGCATACTGCAGTCCATGGGGTCACAAAGAGTCACATGTGACTGATCAACTGAACTGAACTGAACTGACTTATTTTAATGAAAAGAAAGTGTGGCATTTCGATTAAGAAAAGAAAGGTAAGGATGGAGGGTAGATTTGCCCAAGGAGTTAGGAGAAAATTCAATCCTAGGAGGGAGGGAAGAAAATCAGTAAGGTAAATAGGCTGCAATATTCAGGAATGTTTAGGCAGTACAAACTCCAACCAGGTTGGGAAACGGTGTGCTTCCCATCCCCCCACCTCTGCTGGGCTGATGGTCCCCAGGCAAAATGTCTGAACTGCTAGCTCAGGAGAAAGAGAAGGGACTTGTTAGACAGAGCGGCCTGGGCTTCCCAAACCATTTTCCAAAAGGATGGATAGCAGAAAGCTATCCCAAGAGGTAGCTGCTCCCATGACCACAGGCGAGCAGGTTTGCAGACCGTTTCAGGTGTTCCCTACCATTGTTCGTTAATATGCAGCCTGCATATGTCAGACACAAGGAAGCCTGGGTCTTCCTGCAGCCTGTTGACAGAAGAAATGGTCTGTGGGGGATAAACCTAAGGAGAAATCATCACATCGCAGAATACTTTGTGTTGAAAAGAAATTGTACGATCCTTCCCCCTCCCTGTCCTCCAGAAAAGGCTTTTTATTTTCTAAAGGGCATGATGCTTAAATCGTTCCAACCAAGGCTGTGCACAGCTCTTCAAAGGGGCTTCTGTGGCTGCCCTTGGGAGATGGTGCCAAAACACATTAGATTTTGAAGCTCTAATTTGAAAAAATGTTTCTAATTCAGATCCTCCAGTTTCCTTTAGTAAATTTCACAGTATTATTTCTCGTTATACTTCCTCTTGGCACTATATATAATCCTACCCTTCTTCTTACCCTTCAGATGGCAGTCAAGAGTTATTGCATCTCTCCAATTTATCACTTAGCTAAGACATATAAAGCATAGTGAGTTATTTTAGCCACCTTTTTCAGGATTAAATGCTTAATATGATCTCTTTATCGTCCCCAGCACTTTTCTGGCAGAAGATCGCAAAGTTGGAAGGAATTTTAAAGATCATCCTTAGTCTGGCCGCCTAATTAATATCTAAATCTCATTCTCCCAGAAGACCAATAAGAATACCCCCAATGGCTACTCAGCCCTCATGTAATTTAGTACCTTGTGAAGTAACTTTTTCTTTGCCCAGATGAGATGTATTTTTTGTTCTTTTGTTGTTGCTGTTCTGGTGGGGAGAAAAAAAATTATAGCTTCCAACTATTGTCTATGCTTTTGGCAATAAACAGAAATCTACTCTTCACATATGCAGCCAATCAAGTACTGAAAACAAGTTTCAAGCTCATTGAATATCCCCAAGACTCTAGCTAAGGTCAGGTAAGAGGGCACACATTAAATTTAACTATGAAGTAAGCAATTTGCTTACCTATTTACTTATCACGGGGAAAAACACAAAGAAAGCATCCAAGTGTTTCTTCCTGAGTTTCCATCTTCCATGTGCCTTGTTTTGGTCAGTGTATCCTGCATGTTCTCCCTGAAGAGCCCTTCCTTTACATTTTCCCCATCATTTACCTATATTCTCCTTAAGTCCTTGCTGCTGCTGCTGCTGCTAAGTCGCTTCAGTCACGTCCGACTCTGTGTAATGCCAGAGACGGCAGCCCACCAGGCTCCCCTGTCCCTGGGATTCTTCAGGCAAGAACACTGGAGTGGGTTGCCATTTCCTTCTCCAATGCATGAAAGTGAAAAGTGAAAGTGAAGTTGCTCAGTCGTGTCCGACTCCTAGCAACCCCATGGACTGCAGCCTACCAGACTCCTCCATCCATGGGATTTTCCAGGCAAGAGTACTGGAGTGGGGTGCCATTGCCTTCTCCGCCTTAAGTCCTTACTAGGTGGTTAAAAATCTAATATGTGAATATGAACTAACAAGTCAATATGACAGAATGATTTAGCCTTTTCTGATTACATCATTTTATAAGAGACCACCAAGTCATGCATGCTCAGTCATTCAGTAGTGTCTAATTCTTTGAGACCCCATGGACTATAAAGCCCGCCAGGTTCCTCTGTCCACGGGATTTTCTAGGCAAGAATACTGAAGTGAGTTGCCACTTCCTTCTCCAGGGGATCTTCCTAAACCAGGGATTGAACCCGTGTCTCCTGTGTCTCTTGCATTGGCAGGCAGATTCTTTACCTCCTGAGCCACCTGGAAGCCTGAGACCACCAATATTTATCACAAATAAGTACAGGATGTTGGAAATATCAGATGGCCCGGTAGTTTGAAAGGAGTGAGATCCTGAGCTTTGGGAAGGAATTTTGATCCTTTTAAATGTAAACCATTTGTCTAGCCTAGGGCTCAGTGCTGGAGAGTAATAGTAATGTGCTTCAGGTTCTGGAATAAACCTCCATTTCAACTTTGAAAGAACTGCTTATGTTATTTGTTTGGGGAGATGACTCAACACTTCTGGCATAAGCTGTAAATCAGCTCAGCTGAATTGCGTTTACACCTGGAAAGTAAGAAGCTTACCATGAGCATTCTCCCCTGATTACTCATATATTCAAGGGAAGAAAGTCTTGACTGTATCTCTACCCTCTAATCTAGGAATTCTAGATTCCTAGAAATCTCTTCATTCTGTGGATGGAGATACCCATTAGTTCAGCAGGACTCTGACTGATAAGAAGTTAAAGGTCTCCCAGGAAGGAAGCATCCTGTGGTTACCTTTGCCAGCATGGCACTAAAATACACCAGTATGTCTCCCTGTCCTTCCCAATTCAAAACCCTCTCCTCACCTTTTTTTGTTCCTCCCATGAAGGCATTTGGATTCTCCTGACCCTTCTTTTTTTTTTTTTTAGTTTTCTGTTTTGTTTTTTTTTTTAATTTTATTTTATTTTTAAACTTTACAATATTGTATTAGTTTTGCCAAATATCAAAATGAATCCGCCACAGGTATTAATCTTTGCCAGGTCAGCTCTCACCTCAAAGAAACCCGGTTCCATTTGCTTCCAGAATAAAAGTCAAATTCTAACCAGGTCTTATAGATTCTTCATGAGTCAGGCTTCTCCTGCTTTTCTGGGCTGATCTCCCACATTCCCTTCACAAATCCTCTGACTTAGGCAGAATTCATCATTGGACCTACCTTTCATGGTGGTTCAGGAGGTAAAGAATCTGCCTACAATGCAGGAGACCCGGGTTCAATCCCTGGGTTGAGAAGATTCCCCTGGAGAAGGGAACAGCAACCCATTCCAGTAATCTTGCCTGGAGAATTCCATGGACAGAGGAGCCTGATACAAACTCCATGGGATTATGAAGAGTCAGAGATGACTGAGTGACTAACACTTTAACTTTCAGATACACAGACACTTTCACACCAGCCCTTGATGTCCTTTCCGCCTGAAATGCCCTTTGCTGCTGCTAAGTTGCTTCAGTCGTGTCCAACTCTGTACAACCCCATAGACGGCAGCCCATCAGGTTCCACCGTCCCTGGGATTCTCCAGGCAAGAACACTGGAGCGGGTTTCCATTTCCTTCTCCAATGCATGAAAGTGAAAAGTGAAAGTGAAGTCGCTCAGTCTTGCCCAACTCTTAGCAACCCCATGGACTGGAGCCTACCAGGCTCCTCCGTCCATGGGATTTTCCAGGCAAGAGTACTGGAGTGGGATGCCATTGCCCTTTGCTACTTGTTTCCAAAGGAATATATTCTCCTGCCCTTCAGACAGTAATGCTTCTCTTAAGGGTTCTTTTATACTGCTCCTAACACTTCCTTCTAAACATTCAGGGAATTGGCTTTATTACTTTTTTGTGGTACTTACATACAACCCAGCTTGCATGATTTTATCATCTTCCTACCTGCCTATAATAACATCTTACACCAGCACCTAGTTCTGTGTTTGACTCCCGTGGCATTTGGTGCTTATCAGATGGCATCAAGCTTAAGCTAGTAACTCAAGCTTATTCATAAACTCAGATTCCAATGAAAAAGAAATACAAAATAGATATATAAATGGCACATACACATGTTCATTTCAGGCCCAAGACCAGTGTTTTAGAATCTTGACCTCAGGCACTAGATCCAAGGCATTTTTGTGATTGAATCACTAAATCCTCCGTTATATATATGTGTGTGTGTGTGTGTGTGTGTGTTACTGTTAGAAGAAAATGAACATGCTCATCACTTGCTCACATAAAGTTTTAGTACTGTTAAACCATCCTGTAAACTCTTTTATGTTTCATTCTTTGCTGGGCTCTGTCACAACATTGTATTCCACTGATGCCCTTCATTCCTTTTAACATTTCTGTGCTCTTGTCTTAAAGTTCTTAGAGTCGCTGCAGAATACCACTGTTTCTTGTAATCAGTGAGAAAAATGGAATAGCTCCATTTCCCAGCAACATAACTCTAGGTAATCTTCCTTTGCTGCTAATTCTGGAAAGGACAGGAAAACACAAAGAAAACATCAAAGGGCTATTTCCTGAAATAATTCCGTTCTCCCAGATCCCTTCGCAAAAGTGACAGCAGAAACAGAAGAGACAAGGTACAGCTTCCAAAAGCTAATGATGGTGCCGCCATCCAGGGCTGCAATAATTGAGTTTTAATGTCCTGAGCTGTTGCTGGTCATAAATCCTCTATATGCAAAACGCCAGCCCCTGCTAGGCAAGATGAATGGTTAGCAGTGTATATAATATTTATTAAACCCCTTTTTATGTTGCTTGGCAATCTGTGCTACCATCAAACAAGTTGAAATAATTGACATTTAGCACATCAACCTGCTTTTGACTGAGAAGCATGACATTCATGTAGATAGTAAACATTTGGCAATTGCTGTAAATGTCTCCAAATTTAACGTCATGACCTTTTCTCAGGTAAATGTTTTTGGATAAAATGTAAATAATGATTCACTGTACGTCAAATACCACAGTATGTCAAATACCGTGCAATGTCAACTTTACTGTCTTGTTACCCTCCAGAGGTTCATAGATTGGTTGACCTGTTGCATCTTTCAGTGAGTTTTATATTAAAACTCACCATTATTTATTATAATTTATTGGCTTTCCAAACTTTGCCCCCCACAATATTTCTGATTAAGAAGTGTGGTTTGGTTCCATTGTTTAATTAAATGAAACTTGGCATTTTAAAAATCCATACCACAGTATGAAAAAATTAATTCTATTTCTGAGACTTCTAAGTACAAAGAAACACACATGCCTCAGAATCTTTGGAAATAGTGACTGAAAATCATCAAAGAAAGTAAGGCTAATGGATTTGAGGGGCCCGTTTCTTACCCTCCAACACCTTTGGGCTCTTTTCCAATCAGTGACAAATCCTAATGTTATAAACGTATAATGCAACTACATCCAATTGTGCTGCTTTATAAAAACTTATCCTCATTCATCACGTGAAAAGGATCACTCTAATTAATGGTCCGTAGGTCCTTTGCTGCTACATTTAAATCTCTTTCCTAAGAGGAGACCTGCTTTTCAGATGTGCTGTCCTTGTACACACTAAGTACACATGGCATTTGTTCCATGAGATCTTCCATCCTTTAGTTTAACAAAGTATTCTAGACAGAGCATTTCACAACTGTCAGTGGTTCACTTAGGCTATTTTAATGTGGTAATAGAAACAGATATGCACTGATGTGCCAAGAATAAAATGAAATAGATTTAATTTTTTTTTTTCTGCTGTTTAAAGATAAGATAGGAGAGGTGATCCTAAGATGGCAGAGGAATAGGACGGGGAGACCACTTTCTCCCCCACAAATTCATCCAAAGAACATTTAAACGCTGAGTATATTCCACAAAACAACTTGTGAACGCCGGCAGAGGACATCAGGCACCCAGAAAAGCAGCCCATTGTCTTTGAAAGGAGGTAGGAAAAATATAAAAAACAAAAAAAGAGACAAAGAGGGAGGGATGGAGCTCCGTCCCGGGAAGGGAGTGTTAAAAAGAGAGAAGTTTCCAAACACCAGGAAACACTCTCACTGCCGAGTCTGTGGCGAGCCTTGGAAGCACAGAGGGCAACATAATAGGGAGGAAAAATAAGTAAACAATTAAAACCCACAGATTATGAGCCCAATGGTCACTCCCCCAGCGGAGAAGCAGCGCAGACACCTGCACCCACCACTAGCAAGCAGGGGCTGGGCAGGGAGGTGCGGGCTGCATTGCTTAGAGTAAGGATCAGGCCTGAATGCCCCGAGGATAATCAGAGCGAAGTAATTTGGGCTAGCAAATCAGACTGTGGGATAGCTACCATGCTTAAGACGCCGCCAGGCCCGTGCACAGAACAAAGGGCTGAACAGAACTAGCCGGCTGCAGACCATCTCCCTCTCGTGACAGGCAGCCAGAGCTGGAAGGGGGCAATCGCAGCCCCAGAGAGACATTACCTGCCTAACCGCAAGCAGGCTTCTTTGCTAACTAAGACTTCTTGGGGTTCTGGAGAGTCATCATCCGCCTGAGAAGGTGTGCCTGTTGTACACCCAGAAAACCGAGCAGCAGGGACGGGGGAGGCGATAAGTCACAGTGACCGCGATCGCCAAACACCTCATCACCTGAGCTGCTTGGAGCTGGGAAGGGCACAAAAGACAGACCCAACGGAGTCTGCGCCTCCGAGGACTACCCGAGTGCCTGAACCTGAGAGGCTTAGACCTGGGAGGTGCATGCAGCCTGGGGCCGGCCTCCAACGGTTACCTGCAGAGGAACCTAGAGCCTGAGCTATGTGGGCAGGGAGGGTGCACGTGCAGTGAGCGGGGGCAGGCCCAGTGTGGGCGTTTGTTTGCAGCATCCCTCCCTCCCCACAGCGCGACTGAACAAGTGAGCCTAAAAAAAAAAAAAAAAAAGCGTCCACCACCACCCTCCTTGTGTCAGGGCAGAAATCAGACACTGAAGAGACCAGCAAACAGAAGATGCTAAAACCGAGGGAACCACCTTGGAAGTGACAGGTGCAATAGATTAAAACCCTGTAGTTAGTACTGACTACATAGGAAGGGGCCTATAGATCTTGAGAAATATAAGCCGGACCAAGGAACTATCTGAAAATGAACTGACCCCACACTGCCCACAACAATACCAGAGAAAGTCCTAGATATATTTTTACTATTTTTAAGATCATTCTGTTCTTTTTTTCTTTTTTCTTTTTTTTAACTTTTTTTAATTTTTAAGTCCTCTATTACTCCTTTAATTTTCATTTTTATAACCTACTATTACTTTTCAAAAAAAAAAGACTATTTTTTAAAGCAAACTTCATATCTTTTTTAAAGTAATTTGTGTGACTTTTTTCTTCTTCTTCTTCTTTTCTTTAATATTGTATATTTGAAAATCCAAACTATACTCCAGAATTTTAATATTTCCTTTTTGGTATTTGTTATCAATTTTGTACCTTTAAGAACACAATCTTCAGTACCCATTTTTACTTGGGAGCGAGATTACTAACTTGATTGCTCTCTCCCCCTTTGGATTCTTCTTTTTCTCCACCAGGTCACCCCTGTTTCCTCCCTCCCCCTTCTCTTTTCTACCCAACTCTATGAATCTCTGTGTGTTCCAGACAGTGGAGAACACTTAGGGAACTGATTACTGGCTGGATCTGTCTCCCTCCTTTTCATTCCCCCCTTTTATCCTCCTGGCCACCTCTGTCTCCTTCCTCCCTCTTCTCTTCTCTGTATAACTCCATGAACATCTTTGAGCGGTCCAGACTGTGGAGCACACATAAGGAAGTGATTACTGGATAGCTTGCACCCTCCTCTTTTGATTCCACCTCATCTCATTTGGGTCACCTCTAACTCCCTCCTCCCTCTTCTCTTCTCCATGTAACTCTGTGAACCTCTCTGGGAGGTTCACTCCACCTCACTGTGGAGAAACTTTTCATCTTTAACCTAGATGTTTTATCAATGGTGCTATATATAAGGAGAAGTCTTGAGACTACTGTAAAAATAAAACTGAAAACCAGAAGCAGGAGACTTAAGTCCAAATCCTGAGAACATCAGAGAACTCCTGACTCCAGGGAACATTAATCAATAGGAGCTCATCAAACGCCTCCATACCTACACTGAAACCAAGCACCACCCAAGGGCCAACAAGTTCCAGAGCAAGACATACCACACAAATTCTCCAGCAACAAGGAACACAGCCCTGAGCTTCAACATACAGGCTGCCCAAAGTTACTCCAAAACCACTGACATCTCATAACTCATTACTAGACACTTCATTGCACTCCAGAGAGAAGAAATCCAGCTCCACCCACCAGAACACCGAAACAAGCTTCCCTAACCAAGAAACCTTGACAAGCCACCGATACAACCCCACCCACAGTGAGGAAACTCCGTAATAAAGAGAACTCCACAAACTGCCAGAATACAGAAAGGCCACCCCAAACTCAGCAATATAAACAAGATGAAGAGACAGAGGAATACCCAGCAGGTAAAGGAACAGGATAAATGCCCACAAAACCAAACAAAAGAGGAAGAGATAGGGAATTTATCTGATAAAGAATTCCAAATAATGATAGTGAAAATGATCCAAAATCTTGAAATAAAAATGGAATCACAGATAAATAGCCTGGAGACAAGGATTGAGAAGATGCAAGAAAGGTTTAACAAGGACCTAGAAGAAATAAAAAAGAGTCAATATATAATGAATAATGCAATAAATGAGATCAAAAACACTCTGGAGGCAACAAATAGTAGAATAACAGAGGCAGAAGATAGGATTAGTGAAGTAGAAGACAGAATGGTAGAAATAAATGAATCAGAGAGGAAAAAAGAAAAACGAATTAAAAGAAATGAGGACAATCTCAGAGACCTCCAGGACAGTGTTAAATGCTCCAACATTCGAATTATAGGACTCCCAGAAGAAGAAGACAAAAAGAAAGACCATGAGAAAATACTTGAGGAGATAATAGTGGAAAACTTCCCTAAAATGGGGAAGAAAATAATCACCTAAGTCCAAGAAACCCAGAGAGTCCCAAACAGGATAAACCCAAGGCAAAACACCCCAAGACACATATTAATCAAATTAACAAAGATCAAACACAAAGAACAAATATTAAAAGCAGCAAGGGAAAAACAACAAATAACACACAAGGGGATTCCCATAAGGATAACAGCTGATATTTCAATAGAAACTCTTCAGGCCAGGAGGGAATGGCAAGACATACTTAAAGTGATGAAAGAAAATAATCTACAGCCCAGATCACTGTACCCAGCAAGGATCTCATTCAAATATGAAGGAGAAATCAAAAGCTTTACAGACAAGCAAAAGCTGAGAGAATTCAGCACCACCAAACCAGCTCTCCAACAAATGCTAAAGGATAGTCTCTAGATAGGAGACACAAAAATGGTGTATAAACTCGAACCCAAAACAATAAAGTAAATGGCAATGGGATCATACTTATCAATAATTACCTTAAACATAAATGGGTTGAATGCCCCAACCAAAAGACAAAGACTGGCTGAATGGATACAAAAACAAGACCCCTACATATGTTGTCTACAAGAGACCCACCTCAAAACAGGGGACACATACAGACTGAAAGTGAAGGGCAGGAAAAAGATTTTCCATGCAAATAGGGACCAAAAGAAAGCAGGAGTAGCAATACTCATATCAGATAAAATAGACTTTAAAACAAAGACTGTGAAAAGAGACAAAGAAGGGCACTACATAATGGTCAAAGGATCAATCCAAGAAGAAGATATAACAATTATAAATATATATGCACCCAACATCGGAGCACTGCAATATGTAAGACAAATGCTAACAAGTATGAAAGGAGAAATTAACAATAACACAATAATAGTGGGAGACTTTAATACCCCACTCACACCTATGGATAGATCAACTAAACAGAAATTAACAAGGAAACACAAACTTTAAATGATACAATAGACCAGTTAGACCTAATTGATATCTATAAGACATTTCACCCCAAAACAATGAATTTCACCTTTTTCTCAAGCACACAGGTAACCTTCTCCAGGATAGATCACATTCTGGGCCATAAATCTAGTCTTGGTAAATTCAAAAAAATTGAAATCATTGCAAGCATCTTTTCTGACCACAATGCAGTAAGATTAGATCTCAATCACAGGAGAAAAACTATTAAAAATTCCAACATATGGAGGCTGAACAACATGCTGCTGAATAACCAACAAATCACAGAGGAAATCAAAAAAGAACTCAAAATATGCATAGAAATGAATGAAAATGAAAACACAACAACCCCAAACCTATGGGACACTATAAAAGCAGTGCTAAGGGGAAAGTTCATAGCAATACAGGCACACCTCAAGAAACAAGAAAAAAGTCAAATAAATAACCTATCTCTACACCTAAAGCAACTAGAAAAGGAAGAAATGAAGAACCCCAGGGTTAGTAGAAGGAAAGAAATCTTAAAAATTAGGGCAGAAATAAATGCAAAAGAAATAAAGGAGACCATAGCAAAAATCAACAAAGCCAAAAGCTGGTTCTTTGAAAGGATAAATAAAATTGACAAACCATTAGCCAGACTCATCAAGAAACAAAGGGAGAAAAATCAAATCAATAAAATTAGAAATGAAAATGGAGAGATCACAACAGACAACACAGAAATACAAAGGATCATAAGAGACTACTATCAGCAATTATATGCCAATAAAATGGACAACGTGGAAGAAATGGACAAATTCTTAGAAAAGTACAACTTTCCAAAACTGGACCAGGAAGAAATAGAAAATCTTAACAGACCCATCACAAGCATGGAAATTGAAACTGTAATCAGAAATCTTCCGGCAAACAAAAGCCCAGGTCCAGATGGCTTCACAGCTGAATTCTACCAAAAATTTAGAGAAAAGCTAACATCTAGCCTACTCAAACTCTTCCAGAAAATTGCAGAGGAAGGTAAACTTCCAAACTCATTCTATGAGGCCACCATCACCCTAATCCCAAAACCTGACAAAGATCCCACAAAAAAAGAAAACTACAGGCCAATATCACTGACGAAATTAAATGCAAAAATCCTTAACAAAATTCTAGCAATCAGAATCCAACAACACATTAAAAAGATCATACACCATGACCAAGTGGGCTTTATCCAGGGATGCAAAGATTCTTCAATATCCACAGATCAATCAATGTAATACACCACATTAACAAATTGAAAAATAAAAGACATATGATTATCTCAATAGATGCAGAGAAAGCCTTTGACAAAATTCAACATCCATTTATGACAAAAACTCTCCAGAAAGCAGGAATAGAAGGAACATACCTCAACATAATAAAAGCTATATATGACAAACCCACAGCAAACATTATCCTCAATGGTGAAAAATTGAAAGCATTTCCTCTAAAGTCAGGAACAAGACAAGGGTGCCCACTTTCACCATTACTATTCAACATAGTTTTGGAAGTTTTGGCCACAGCAATCAGAGCAGAAAAAGAAATAAAAGGAATCCAAATTGGAAAAGAAGAAGTAAAACTCTCACTGTTTGCAGATGACATGATCCTCTACATAGAAAACCCTAAAGACTCCACCAGAAAATTACTATAGCTAATCAAAGAATATAGTAAAGTTGCAGGATATAAAATCAACACACAGGAATCCCTTGAATTCCTATACACTAATAATGAGAAAATAAAAAGAGAAATTAAGGAAACAATCCCATTCACCATTGCAATAAAAAGAATAAAATACTTAGGAATATATCTACCTAAAGAAACTAAAGACCTATATATAGAAAACTATAAAACACTGGTGAAAGAAATCAAAGAGGACACTAATAGATGGAGAAATATACCATGTTCATGGATTGGAAGAATCAATATAGTGAAAATGAGTATACTACCCAAAGCAATCTATAGATTCAATGCAATCCCTATCAAGCTACCAACGGTATTTTTCACAGAGCTAGAACAAATAATTTCACAATCTGTATGGAAATACAAAAAACCTCGAATAGCCAAAGCAATCTTGAGAAAGAAGAATGGAACCTGCCTGACTTCAGGCTGTACTACAAAGCCACAGTCATCAAGACAGTATGGTACTGGCACAAAGACAGAAATGTAGATCAATGGAACAAAATAGAAAGCCCAGAGATAAACCCAAGCACCTATGGACACCTTATCTTTGACAAAGGAGGCATATAATGGATTAAAGACAATCTCTTTAACAAGTGGTGCTGGGAAAACTGGTCAACCACTTGTAACAGAATGAAACTAGAACACTTTCTAACACCATACACAAAAATAAACTCAAAATGGATTAAAGATATAAACATAAGACCAGAAACTATAAAACTCTTAGAGGAGAACATAGGCAAAACACTCTCCGACATAAATCACAGCAGGATCCTCTATGACCCACCTCCCAGAATATTGGAAATAAAAGCAAAAATAAACAAATAGGATCTAATTAAAATTAAAAGCTTCTGCACAACAAAAGAAACTATAAGCAAGGTGCAAAGACAGCCTTCAGAATGGGAGAAAATAATAGCAAATGATGCAACTGACAAACAACTAATCTCAAAAATATACAAGCAACTCCTACAGCTCAACTCCAGAAAAATAAATGACCCAATCAAAAAATGGGCCAAAGAACTAAATAGACATTTCTCCAAAGAAGACATAAAGATGGCTAACAAAGACATGAAAAGATGCTCAACATCACTCATTATCAGAGAAATGCAAATCAAAACCACTGTGAGGTACCATTTCATGCCAGTCAGAATGGCTGTGATCCAAAAGTCTACAAGCAATAAATGCTGGGGAGGATGTGGAGAAAAGGGAACCCTCTTAGTCTGTTGGTGAGAATGCAAACTAGTACAGCCACTATGGAGAACAGTGTGGAGATTCCTTAAAAAACTGGAAATAGAACTGCCATATGACCCAGCAATCCCACTGCTGGGCATACACACCGAGGAAACCAGAATTGAAAGAGACACGTGTACCCCAATGTTCATCGCAGCACTGTTTATAATAGCCAGGACATGGAAGCAACCTAGATGTCCATCAGCAGATGAATGGATAAGAAAGCTGTGGTACATATACACAATGGAGTATTACTCAGCCATTAAAAAGAATACATCTGAATCAGTTTTAATGAGGTGGTTGAAACTGGAGCCTATTATACAGAGTGAAGTAAGCCAGAAAAAAAAACGCCAATACAGTATACTGCTGCTGCTGCTGCTAAGTCACTTCAGTCGTGTCCGACTCTGTGCGACCCCATAGACAGCAGCCCAACAGGCTCCCCCGTCCCTGGAATTCTCCAGGCAAGAATACTGGAGTGGGTTGCCATTTCCTTCTCCAATGCATGAAAATGAAAAGTGAAAGTGAAGTCGCTCAGTCGTGTCCAACTCTTAGCAACCCCATGGACTGCAGCCTACCAGGCTCCTCCATCCATGGGATTTTCCAGGCAAGAGTACTGGAGTGGGGTGCCATTGCCTTCTCTGAATACAGTATACTAGTGCATATATATGGAATTTAGAAAGATGGTAATGATAACCCTGTATGCGAGACAGCAAAAGAGACACAGATGTATGGAACAGTCTTTTGGACTCTGTGGGAGAGGGAGGGGGGGATGATTTGGGAGAATGGCATTGAAACATGTATAATATCATATAAGAAATGAATCGCCAGTCCAGGTTTGATGCAGGATACAGGATGCTTGGGGCTGGTGCACTGGGATGACCCAGAGGGATGGTATGGGGAGGGAGGTGGGAGGGGGGTTCAGGATGGGGAACACGTGTACACCTGTGGCGGATTCATGTTGATGTATGGAAAAACCAATACAATATTGTAAAGTAATTAGCCTCTAATTAAAATAAATAAATTTTAAAAAAAGAAAAGAAAGATAAGAAATACATTTCAGTCAAATTTCTAGAGAGACTCCTACAGAGGAACTCAGATAATCAGTTGAAAAAAATAAGTAGGTATGAATTCTTTTTTAAAATTGAAATTTAGTTGATTTACAATGTTTCAGATGTGCAGCAAAGTGATTCCATTTTCATATGCATGTGAGCACTGCATGCTCAGTCTCTTCAGTCATGTCTGACTCTCTGAGACCTGTGGAGTGTAGTCCTCCAGGCACCTCATCCTTGCGATTCTCCAAGCAAGAATACTGGAGTGGGCTGCCATGCCTGCCTCCAGGGGAATCATCCCGACCCAGGGGTCAAACCCTCATCTCTAATGTCTCCTGCATTGGCAGGCAGATTCTTTACCACCAACGCCACCTGAGAAGTTCCAAAAAATTTTTTTGAAGAAAGAAGAAATGGATATGAAGACTCACTTTGTATCTGATATTCATTTTGCATTTTGATTATCCTTTATTAAACAGTTTTTTCAACAGAATGTTTTGAACATTTACTCTGAGCAAAGTGTTGCACTATAGGCATTGTGACTTTCACTCTGGATAAGGCGTGAGCTACCTTCCTTCAGGGCTTACAGTCTGGGGAAAACTTAGACTGCACGTGCCCACCCTCTCTTTGTTTCCATGACACCAAGTCACAGTTTATGCTGTTGAAACCTTAGAGATCACTTCTTCCAACACCTTCATTTTCTCCGTGAAGAACTTCAGTCCCAGGATTTCTCTCTGACTTGTCCAAAGTCACACACTTCCAGCAGCAGATTGAAATGAGAACCAAGTTCTCCTGCCTCCTAGGGGACGTGTAATCCTCCCATTGTCCACCTAATTCTTCCGTTAGTCCATTTAAAATTAAATTCGAAATGGAACCTCATACAAAAGTTTGGGAAAAGTTATCTGATACTTACACAATTGCCATTATGGGAAGACACAACAAACTCTCTTTAGACATTTAAATACGTCTTAAAAATACTGTCAGATTGTGGTTAAAAATAATAGTGATGATAATATCAAACTCCTTTATCATGCCTCTTAGCTTCCAGATATACTTCTAAGGCTTTTATGTATATTAACACATTTAATCCTTAAAACATTGTAGGGCAGGTGCTATTTACTCTCACTTTACTGATTATAAAAAATAAATTGAGGCACAAAGAAGTAAAGAAACTAGCACTTAAAATGTGCTTCAAGTTAATGAGTCAGAGCAACCATCAAAAAGAATAAACTGACAATGTGTATTGATACTGTCTGACTTCCACAGTATATTGTTAGGCGAAAGATACCTATTTAAGTGTATGCATAAGTTTATATACATATGTACCTATATGTGTGTGGTTCTATTGTTTGCTTTTTTAATCACCAGGGAATGTGGTCAAAAATATATGTTCCATACTACTTAGCCCTTAAAAAGGAATGAAATAATGCCATGAATGAAGAACGAAATGCAATTAAATGCATTTAATGCAACTAAAAAAGAATGAAATGGCAGCAATATGGATGAACCTAGATATTATGATACTAAGTGAAGTAAATCAGAAAGAGAAAGACAGATACCATATGATATCACTTATATGTGGAATCTAAATCACAACGCAAATGAACTAACCAGAAAGAGCCTCACAGACAGAGAACAGACTTGTGGTTGCCGGGTAGAGGGAGATAATTTGGGAGTTTGGGATTCACAGATACTATTATATATAGGATGAAGAAAGAACAAGATCCTACTGTATAGCACAGAGAACTAGATCCAATATCCTGTGATAAACCAGAATAGAAAAAAATATAAAAAAGAATGTGGATATACATATATGTATTAGTGTAGCTGAATCACTTTGCTGTACAACAAAAATTAATAACAACATTGCAGTTCAACTATACTTCAATAAAATAAATTAAAATAAAATATATAGATACTTTCCAGTGTCCTAAGTCTAAATTAGAATTTCTCTGGATGGGGTCTGCACCCATGGATTCATAAATAGATGCTTCATCTGCGTACTCTTGGTTAAGATTGCCTACCCTAGTGCAACCAGACTCAGCAGGGAAACCGTATTCTAATTAGCTGATTAGAATACGTTACACTAAGTTATGAAATCCAATAACCTTAAAATTCTCCAGGCTTATTTACATGTATATAAATATATCCTACATCATGTACAAGGAAAGAACACATGATCAAGAGCAAGAGTTTTCAGCCCATTGCTAACACTGGGCATCCATGAAGTCACTCCTGTCACCAATATACCAGAGAAGCAGGGTTCAGAATTTTAGTTGTCAATCTCCGATTTAGACCATTGAACTGCAATGTGCTTTAAGGTTAAACTAAATTTTAAATTCAGTTCACTTGAAGGAGTTCATTGGTGACCTTTGAGAAATCAATTGTGTAGTATCCCAGGCAAAAAGATGATCTAACTTCCCTATAAATTGATGACCTTAAATGACATGTGCCATCTCTACCAAATATATTGGGAGAGCATTTGCATGGTTCAAGTTCAATGACAGCCTCTTAAGTCCTGATGGGGAAGTCTTTGAGTCTCCACCGAAAGAGGGATGAACACTGAGAGTCAGCTCTGAGTCTGGTTCTCCAGAGAAACACAGCAATTTTTATAAACACAATTTTGGCCTCACTCACTCATTGTTTTGATCACTTAAATAAAAATTCAATTCACTATTTGATTAAAGTCTTTATTTTGAAAGGAATACATTTTCTCTTTGGGGGAAAAAATGGTGAAAGTGGTTTCCTCTAGACAAACTTGAAAGGTCGTCATGGAGACAGTCTTCAGAATGTAGACACAGACAACAGAGGCTGTCACCATGAATTGTCGCAATGACCGAATGAATTCACGTCCCACAAGTGGCCGTGGCTTTCTGTCTGTTAGGGGCCCAGGATCTCAGAACATCCAGATTCAAAAGTTCCCTTCCTACAGCTGAAATTTGTTTCTATTAAATTTCATACGGAGGCCAGTGGACCTCCCTACGTGACTGTACAACCTATTGCTAAGAGATGCCCTCTCTAGAGACCCCTGACTGGGGAAATCCAAGCCATCCTAGTCCCATGGAAACACAAACCAGGCCACAAACTACATTAACTGGGATGGTGGTCCTCCCGTGAAATAACTCCATGATTGGCTGCAGCCTAATTTAAGTGGCATTTATTACTGTAATAAATCCACTAATGAGATAAGCAACTGAGAGCAATATTTAGACAAAGTAAGAGGACCCTTGTTTTGCGAGATCAGTAGAAGCTTAAAAGAAAACTGAGAACTGGTCCAGAAGATAAGGACAGAAGTGTTAAGACGCCTTGCGTTTCATCTGTTTTCAAGGAGAGCTTGTTGGCTCCCCTCTGACTCTCAGTAAACAGCGGCTCAAGTTCCAGCTCCTATCTGCCCAGCCAGCAGAGTTAAACACTTCTTCTCAGGACGGCCTTATATAAATAAGTTATGGACAATATATTGCCAGCTTCCACCACCTAATAACATCATGTATTTTTTATGTATTCTTGGGATTCATAAGTGGGAGGCATATCCATTGAGATGGATAATGGCTGTGCTTTTTTAGTTTATGCACTTAGCCTTCTTATTGAGAACTGCATTAATCTTGTGTTTCATAATGGTGAATGCCAGAGAGGTGTCTCCCTCTTTGACAAGAAAAAAAATCCTGTTTTGACATCTAATGTACTTGCTACTTCAGTTCGTCCCCTGCTTAGACATTGTTTATTAGTATAATTGTTTTTAGAAGCACACGGCAAAAGCTAGAATCTAAGGAGATCAAATTCCTATGGAGTAGATTTATGATCCAATATGAAAAATTCTTGCACTTTGAGATGTCGTCCCCAAAGTCAAGAAGGATTTGATGTTAGAATGTTTTTAAATTATTTCCTGGAGGAGATCTAATACAAGTGCCTGGAGATGCTAGGGCTCCAACAAATGGAGTTAAATTTCAAATTAATTTGCATTGGTATCAAGGAGTATTAGGTGATTCAACCATCGTTAGTTTCAAATTATTATATAGATTATGTAGCTATTTTATCCTAAATATAAACACAATGGCAAAACACAGAACTGTTATTTAATTATTTTAAGTAAGCTCTAATTTTGACTATTTCTGGTATGAAGGATTTTCTTAACTCTCCTGAAATAAGTAATGCTGCAAATGTATGGATAAAAACCAGTTAGTGCAAATATACCATTACACCACCGTAGAAAAGAAAACTTCCACAAATATGGGCTTTCTGCAACTGCAAATCTACCTGGATTTTCTAACACATTTCTTAGTTCACAAGACGTCAGAGACTAAAGGAACCATGAAAGATAAACTAGTCTAGTACCCTTATTTTATACTGGACATATCTGAGTGGGTAAGTGGATTATCACAAAGCTGCTTGAAAAAAAGAGATTACATAAAGATGCAGAACTGTCTTCTACGACAATATGCTTTCCACCAGACCATCTCATGTCTACACGATCACAGAAAATCAAAGCTGTTGTGTGTGTATGAAATTACTTGCCATCTCTTGAGACATTTTTATAAAACTAATCAGAGCGTTCACCTCTATACCATCAAATTACTCTATTAGACAAATAAATTTTCATTTTAAACCTAAGGATGTGATTAAGACTACCAGAATGAGCATCAAGAGGTCAAATCCAATCATTGTATTTATATCACTGTTAAAGATTATAAGGTTGCACTGTTCGTGGAAATGTAAATTGGTGCATCACTATGAAAAATAGTATGGAGATTCCTCCAAAAACTGAAAATAGACCTACCATGTGGCCCAACAATTCAACTTCTGGGTATTTATCTAAAGGAAAAGAGATCATTGTCTCAAAGAGGTATCTGCCCTTCCGTGTTAATTGCAACCTAACTTATAATAGCCAAGACGTGGAAACAACCTCAGTGTCCACTGACAAATAAATGGACAAAGAGAATGTAGTATGTATACGTATATATTCGACCATAAAAAGAAGAAAACTCTGCTATTTGTGACAGCATGAGGAGTGGATCTTGAAACATTATGCTATGCGAAACAGGTCAGGCAGACAAAGACAAATCCTTGTATAATCTCACTTACATGTGGAACTTTAAAAAAAAATAGAATTCCTAGACACAGAGAACAGATTAGTGATTGCCAGAGGAAGGGTCAGGATCCGGCAAAATGGGTGAAGGTGGTCAAAGGTACAAACTCCCAGCTATGCGATGCCCTGAGGGTGCCGGGCATAGCGTGGTGATGATAGCTACCAATATTGCATTGTATATTTGAAACTTGCTAAGGGAGTGAGTCTGAAAAGTTCTTATCATGAGAAAAAAATTCAAACTCTTGTCTGATGATGAATGTTTACTAAAATTATTGTGGAAAGCATTCCACAATAAATACATGCAATAAACCATTAGGTTTTATACCTAAAACTAATCTAATGTTATGTATCAATTATATCTCCATTTTTAAAATTAAAATGTATGTGTATTTAAAATTAATTGAGCACCCATGGTGTGCCAGTAGTTAAAATTTATGGAGCACCTATTATGTGCCAAGCCCTTGTAAAGGGCCATTTTTTTTCCCCATTTAATTTTTAGCACAAAGCTACAAGGTGGATAGTATTCATTATTCCAGTATGCAGCTGAAGAAAGAGAAGGTCAAAGAGAACTTGATCAACTTGATCAAGATCATATTGCTGGGGAATTCAGGGAGTTTGAGCAAGAGCCCCCTGTTACCCTTGCTTGGTACTGCAATAAACACTTCTCTGCTCAAATATATATTTACATATATATTTAAAAAAAAAAAATCTTATTGCTATCCAAAGATAGGTCAAGGTTCAGATCCTGGCAATCTTGTTCTAGAGCCTTTGCACAGAAGGAGTCCAAGGGAAACTCATTAAGACTCTGACTTGGGCAAGATTTAGGACTGGTCTATCTTCACAAGACAAACAACTTCACAAGATTTGAAAGCTCTTCTTCCATTAGACTCATCAATTGCTCTCAATTTCTTATGCAAATGAATTTACAAATACATAAATGCCAACTCACAGCAGAAATGCAAACCTGATAAATCTGTAATGAGTGCAACTCTTATTAATAGCCTATGGTTCCAATGAGAAATCTTCTTGTAATTTACAACAGAGGCATAATTATTCTATTTCCCATAAATGGCTACTGTAGTGATACCAAGTTTGTAGCTTGTCACATGGATGACAACACAAGACATATGTAGCTGTTCATTTGTAACAAGTCCGATACATTGTGAAGTATTCCCTAGCAATAACATTATGAAACATATTTATGAATTTATGGGGACATTTGTTTAATGTCACAAATTAAAGCATCAAATATGAAGTAAATATGGTGGACCATGAATTGTAACATACAAATGAAATGTTGTTATACATTTTGTAATTTTTGTCTTGCTACCTCTATATTTATCCATTTGTGCTATGCTTTAAGTTAATATCAGAGTGACAAATGTCACCACCCACAGTCACCCCTCCTGTGAAGAGAACTATTTATATCAATGTAGTTATGAAGTGAAGAATGATATCCGGAAATACTCTGGAGTCCTACCTATGAAACATTGGTATTAAAAACCAAAGAATGGCTTAATTACCTGATGGCATTATTTTACTTCAAAAATCTAAAATATTGATAATGAGGTGATTCATAGAGTGATGACAGTAACCCTTTACCTTTGTTATATACTGAAAGATCACTTGATTTTTATGGACTTTTGTGGACATGTGTTTCAAGTAATTGTGTTCTATGTATCAATGAAATCAAATACGTAATGTCAGAAAAGATGCTGCAGCCTAATTTTGCACTATGTCTTCTAGACTGAGGGTCACAGTTATGTGTTTCCACATTCACTTAGTGTGCTCAATTGTGTCTTGGATACATCTAAGATGACAGGAAATGGTGTGATGAACCTTAAGTTTGCGATCCTCAGGTTTGCCCCATAACCCTGTTTTCTTCTTATTGGTCTGTATTATCTATTTACTGTCTATCTCCCCCTCTGCCTAATTATAAGCTCCTTGAGATGATGACTGAGTCTTCTTCCTCTTTGAATCTTCATATTCCTCTTTGGATTTCCAGTGCTGGCACGTATCTTGAAAACAGTAGGCGTGTGATATCCATTTGAGGAATGAAGAAAGGAAGAAAAGAGGGAGAGATGAAAAGAGTGGTGGAAGGGAGGGAGAGCAGGAGGGAAGGAAGAAAGAAGGAAGGAAGAGAGGAGACAGGAATGAATTCTGCTGTATCCTCTTCATAAACTAACAGGCTCCATCCTTGTAGTCCCCACAATGACACATATACAAAGAAAATGTGAAATTCTCGATGAAGATATTCACACAGATACAAGTGATACCAAGAAAGGACATCATCATAATGTTCTGCTGCTATGAAACTTAGAGAAAATTCCTCTGGTTACAGTGTACTTGGATTTATATTTAATTAAGATCATACTGTTCATTGTTTTTGAATAGTAATTTTAAAATACTCAAATAGTGTTTATTAAGTATTTAGCATGGTCTGATATTATGCTAAACACTGAAAGAAAAGCAAAAGAAGTTGTGCAATCATACATTCATTCAGCATTTATTGACTATTTAGTAATTTGCCAGATGTGTTGAACACTTTCCTGCCCTTGAGATAATTATATTGTTCCTGGGAAGCCAGAGCATGCAAGTGTAAAACAGAACACTGGGAGAACATAGAGATAAATACAAGCATTTAATGATAAAGGCAATATTAGCCAGTATTTAGTAAGTGCTTACTATGTGTCGGTCAAGGGGCCAAGCATTATACATGCATTACTTTATTTAATGTTCACTGTAATTTATACACACACAGTACTTTATATTCATGCCATTGAAATACTTGTTTTATAGCTAAGAAAGCTCAGCCCAAAACAGTTAATAATAAAGAACAGTTAAATAATTTGCCAAAGTCATCAGCAATTAATTTGAATCAATGGTCTTTCTCACTCCTAAATTCATACACTTAAACATTTGGTTCTACCACCCCTGATCACTGCCTAAATTTTTGGATGCAGGTAATACACTTTAAGGAATGGAGATTTTGTTTGGGCTAAAATTAATTTTTAAGTGACATGGAAGAGGCAAAACTTGAGATACCAATCTTGAAGTGTGGGCATGATGTATATTACTTGAATAAATAGAGGAAAGAATTGATCACATCAAAGTGAAAGCAGGGGATAGTAAATCCAAAAATGTCAAATGCAAATTTATATGAAATGATGAGATCTGCCTAGGAGCAGATAATTTAATGGGATGGAAGCTTTGGGTCCATAAGTCTACCGAGACCAATGGATGTGCTCAAGATGGCAACATAGAGATGAACCACCATCCTCCCCTTCCATATCAGCCCTTAGTTAATGGCACCAAATTCTGTTCCCATTTGAATATGTGTTCTCCCTTTCACCTCCATCTCCAAAAGTTTCACCTCCATCTCCATAGTTCCCAGCTATGCAATATTTTTCTTAGATTCATGCTCCAATGTAACTCACTTAATGCTGCCATGCAAAGTATTACATCCCTCTCTAATCCTCAGTTTTCCTATTAGAGAAGTGAACAGGACAATAAAACCTGTTTCAAGGCTAGTATATGCATTGAATAAGATAATACATGTAAAGTATATAGCTCAGTACTGTTTACCTGGCACATTGTATCAACTCAATGAATATCAGTTTTGCCATCTTCTTATCTCATCTTTTTTATGATCTGTCTCCTCTGTTTTCCACCTCTTGAAATATGGCTAGAGTGAATCTTTCCAAAAAAACCATATGTCATCATTTCAGTTTGCTGCTTTAAAAATTTCCAGTGATTTCTCATTGCATCCAGGATGAAATCCAAATCTCTTAGTCTGGTACTAACCTTATAGGCCATCCATTGGTAGATTAATTTAATTTTAAAAATAAGTAAGTCCATCCTATGTGCTAGGAACTATTCTACATGCGTCACAAAAACAACAGCAAACTTGGTAATTCAATGTCTAGAGTTCAGGACAAAGTTCTGAATGAGAAATGGTTTGGAGTTCATCACCATTAGGGTGAAACCATGGGCATGGTTGAGATTGCTGATGGAGAACATGAAGCTTGAGGAGGGAAGAGGGTCAAGAATAAAACCTTTGGGATTATCAGCATCTGGTATTGATAGGGATAGACAAAGGAAGAAGAGTCCATGAAGGAAATTAGAAAGACCAATCAGGAGAAATTGAATGGGAACAGACAAGACTGATATTAAAGACAAGGAGGAAGACGCAAGGAAGGAAGATGTTGTCAACCACATAAGTAAGCAGACCCTGCAACGAGAAAGCCAACAGTAATGTGTGCCCTGGTGAGGGTAGAAACCTAACCACAACAGCTACAAAAGAAAATGGGAAGTGAGAAAATGGAAGCAGGGTTATGGGCTATATTTCTAGGTGCTTCTTGATAAAAATGAAGAGATAAATCCCTCTATTCCCACTCCTGCATCTCCACTCAGCCAGAAGTTGAATTTTTTTTTTTTCAGAAAGACTTCATTGGTCAGTGGCTTTCAACCCTGGCTCCTATTTAGAATCATTTCAGGATAATTTAAGAAAAAAAATGACACCCAGGCCAAGTGCCAAAATTCTTATCCAAATGATTTTGAAGTAAATACGACATTGATATTGTTTTAAAGCTTCAAAAGTGATTCGAATTTGCAGCCAGGTTTAAGTGGGCAACAAGCAAGAAACCAATTACAAGCCTCCTGGTTATCTCATGAAAGATGTGAGCAGAAAATCCTGTTACACAGCAGGGACTTTGAGTAACACTAACTATTATGTTTTATGCATTTACACTGCACCGTGCCCAGGAATTGATGTATACTATCTTAATGTATCCTTGGAATCACCTTATGAGTGTGATGATCATCCCATTGTGTGGCTGTGGAAACTGAGGCTCAGGAAGGTTGGAATTTTACCCAATATTAGCCAGCTGGTGAGAGCAAAGCCAGGATTCACAGGAACTCAGTCTGTTGAATCTGGTTCCCTGTATGCCTAACCTGCTCAACCAAGTAACCAAGTGAAGTCGCTCAGTTGTGTCCAACTCTTTGCGACCCCATGGACTGTAGCCTACCAGGCTTCTCTGTCCATGGATTTTCCAGGCAAGGATACTGGAGTGGGTTGCCATTTCCTTCTCCAGGGGATCTTCCTGACCTAGGGATTGAACCTGGGCCTCCCGCATTGCAGGCAGACGCTTTACCCTCTGAGCCACCCGGGTAGCCCACACAAAAGCACTGTGGCTGGCATCACAGAATAATCAAATAATTCATTTCTGTGACTATACAGACAAAAGCTAAAAACCAGAAGTGAAAACTTAAGACTAACCACACTAACTCTCCTGAGGGTTCTACTAGAATATTCAGGAATACCATATTGTCCGTTTCCAAAATTATCCCTCCATCATTTACTTGGCTAACTCTATACTGCTGAAATTTAATTAACAGGTCCAACACAATCCAGATAAACCACTAGACAGATAATTAATTTTGCTTAAACTAAACCTGAACCTGAATGGCCCTTCTATTCCACCTTCCTAAGTGACCCAAAACCGAATGGATGCAGTGACATAAACCTAAATAATGATTTAGTAGAGCAATTACCAAAAGTTTAAAATTTTCTCCGAAATGATCTGCATGATAGAGAGTCCTAAATTTGCACATAAGTGAAAGTTTGTAAACTATTCAAGAGAGGTGAGCAGAAGAGTATCACCAGGCACCTTAAACTGTAACTCATTGTAACTAATATTCATGTCATGGCACACACACAGAAATCACACCTGTCCTCCAGAAGTAGACATAAATATGTTAGCATGTGTGTTCAGGCGTGCAGTACTCACATGTGCCCCAACATGGAACCGCTTGGGCCAACCCCAGCTTCTACAACTGTGCTAACAGCCACAGCACTTTAGGACTAAGTAAACAATGGATACTTTTTTAATTTGTAAGTGACAGGATGAAGAATATTGTGGATTTTCCCCACCAGACTGTAACAATATTAGGTAAATCAAATTTTGCACCTCATTTATTTAACAATGTCATTTTTCAGTTGCTATCAGGTTTTTTAGTCTCTCAGAACACGAGGCTGCACAAATTTCCCAGAACTTATTTTCACAAAGAAAAAAAAAAAAATGTTAGCTCTTGAACACTTAATTATAATTGGCTACGCGTCTTTTCTTTTATTAAGTGATAATTTATGAAAGACTACTTCAAGATCATCTAAACCACTGCCTTTGGAAAGGCTGAAGCAAGGGAATATGTAATTGCTGTGTAATGTAATCAGAATATGTAATTAACATATAATCATAAAAGAAGAAGATAGTCTCATAGCATCCATGCCCCAAAGTCAACAACAAGACTGTATTAAAAAGGCTGTGTATGCTTATAAAAATATTTTAATGAAGATAACATTTTTTAATAAAATATTTGCTCAATCATTTTTTTAATTTCAGCCAGAAAATTTGACCTAGAACTTAGTACTGGACGGATACAGCGTCTGGTTTTTAAACTGGTTCACAGCCCCCTTCATATTCTCCAGGTCCCATGAACTCCAATCACTCACCACCCCAAAGCCTTCTTCAGTCACATCCTCTTCCATTCAGCTCTAAGTTTCTTCTTTCTCCTGAGTTTTCATTTGTTATTGAGGGCCATCCTCCAAAACCAAGCTTTGTTATTTTAAATATCTGGTCCATTTTTTTCCTAGTCAAGGATCCATAAAAACATACAGAAATGCAATCACAGAAAATCACTGAGGATGGGGAGGTCACAAAATTTTGTACCCTAAATCAATGACAAAACTCAGGGCAAGAGATGAATGCCATTAAGAATCATAAAGATAATACCCAGAATTATAATAGCGAACATAGTTCAGAATTAAGTGCCTTTTATATGTTCTCTTGGAGGAGGAAATGGCAACCCACTCCAGTATTCTTGCCTGGAGAATCCTGTCGACAGAGGAACCTGGTGGGCTGCTGACCATAGGGTCGCATAGAGTCAGACACGACTGAAGCGTCTTAACATGCATGCATGCATTGGAGAAGGAAACGGAAAACCCACTCCAGTGTTCTTGCCTGGAGAATCCCAGGGACGGAGGAGCCTGGTGGGCTGCCATCTATGGGGTCACACGACTTAGCAGCAGCAGCATACATTCTCCTAGTTGTAGACATGAGATAGTTTATATTTTAATCCTTTAAAAAAAAAAAAGCTGCAACAAACTTCTTGTACATATCTTCTTAGATACATGACTGAGAGTTTCTTTAAAGCAGGTACCTAGCAGAGTTGCTAGGTATAGTGTAAAAATATTCCAGATGACTATGTACTACTCGATGGCTTTTCAGGGTGGTTTTAAGAATTATCAGTTTGGAGGAGTTCCTTTTCCTTAATGCCAACTCAATAGACTCTGGCATTTTAATTTTTGCAAATCAAATGAGCCAGAAATGGTACTTTGTTTCTTCAGTTTGTATTTCTCCAATTATTAATAAAGCTAGATTTCCTTTTATTGGTGTTTTAACCAATTTAATTTCCTCTTCTCATAGCTGTCCAATTTCATGTGTTTAGTTTTCTAGAGAGTTTTCTCTTTCTTATAGATTTCTAGAATTTCCTCCTATCTTCCTTATATTAAAGATATTAATTATATATCATTAAATAAAGTGAAGTTGCTCAGTCATGTCCAACTCTTTGCGACCCCATGGATTGTAACCTATCAGGTTTGTCTGTCCGTGGGATTTTCCAGGCAAGAGTACTGAAGTGGGTTGCCATTTCCTTCTCCAGGGTATCTTCCTGACTCAGGGATTGAACCTGGGTCTCCTGCATTGCAGGCAGATGCTTTACCATCTGAGCCACCAGGAAAGCCACTATTATATATAATATATATATTATATATCATTATTATATTATGTATAATGATAAACATAAATAATAAAACAATAAATTATATATATAATATATAATTAATATATGTTAAATTTTTTTCAGTTTTCACATACCTTTAACTACAGGTTTGTGTTTATTACTGCATAAATTAGAGCTTTAATTGTGATGTGGTCAAATGTATAAATCTCCTTGGTTAAGACATCCATTTTTTTATTCTCAGTTGATAAAACTACCACCTGTATTTTCTTCTACTAGTTTCAAATTTTTGGTTTTCTCTTTTAGGCATTTAATCCACACAGAATTCATTTGTATGTAATATGGTGAGAAAGGGAGTCACGTCTATTTTTTCCATACTGAGAGCCATTTATTGCCTTATCACATATTAACAGTCTATTTTCTGCCCACTGAGTTGTAATATCACCTTTCACATAAGTTCCCACATAAGACAAATCTGCCATTAGACATTATATTCTGTACTATTCAGCAATTTTTTTCTTATTCAAAAAGCATATCATTTTATATTGCTTTATATTACACCATATTTTAAATTAAGCTTTATATTATCTTGGTACCTTATAGAATAGTTATCTTTCCTTTGTTTGTGCCTATTTCCATTGTTTAATTTTGTTTTTAGAATTATCTTAGATAGTTTTCAAATTCCATGGACTCTATAGTTGCAAAGAGTCAGACACAACTCAGCGACTTTCACTTCACTTCACTTCGTTTTCAATTTTTTTTTTCTTCCATTTTAAGCTTTGAATCTCCTTCACAAACTCTAAAAACTTAGTGATGGGATTTTAATTCCAACTGCATTCAATTTCAAATTTTATTTGGTAGGGAAATGGTATCTTCATTATTGTGAGTCTTCTCATTCATGAAAACGATATATTTATTACTTTAAATCTATTTCAATGTTCTGCAACAGAGTAAAATTTCTTCATAACAATTGAACATATCTTTTGCTAAATTTGTTCCTGGCTACCTCACAAATTTCATTGCCACCGTGAATAGGGTTTTAAAATCGATTATATTTTAGAAATAGAAAATCTATGAGTTCTCTGTGTTAATTTTTATATACTAACGTTCCTAAAATCTTTTATATTAATAGCTGTAATATTCTGTCAGTTGGTTCTCTTGGATCACATATGTAGATCATCATTTGCAGTCTGCCTTCTTCTTTATAATCCTGTAAATTGTAGTTGATTTCTTTATTACCTTTTTTAATAAGAATTTATTCATCTATTTATTTATTATTATTATTATTTTAGGTGGCAGCACTGAATGGCATGTTCCCTGACCAGGTATCGAACCCATGTCCCTGTGGAAGCCTGGAGTTTTAACCGCTGGACCTCCAGGGATGTCTCTATTTCTTTTATTATCTTGTTGGTTAGTTCCATGAGAACAAGGTTGGATGACTATAATGACCATCCTTGTTTTATAAAGCACATTAATGGAAATTCTTTTAAGTTATGTAAGTGTGAGGATCATTATAACTTTTTTTTAGATGCCCTCCTTTAGCTTAAGAACTCTATTTCATGTTCGTAGCTTAATAAGAGCTTTCATCATAAAGGACTTTTATAGAATAATTTTTCTAAAATAATTTTTCTCTAATCATTGAGACAGTTATATTGGCTTTAATCTGAATTTATTAGTACTGTGAATAATATTTAGAGATGTCTAATCTTTTAAAAAAATTATTGAATTCCTTAAATAAACCATAGTTGGTCCTAACAATTTTTTCTATAACCCGGATAGTCAATTTTCTAATATTTTACTTAGTATTTTTACATCATTTCAAAATAAGGTATGTCTATAATTTATTTTGTTGTTTGATTATCAAGATTATACTAGCATAAAATTGCTTTTATAAAAGAGAGAGCACTTGTAAAGTTTCCATAACACTTTCTTCTAAAACTTCCCAGGCCTTTGTCTTATCACTGCCCTGGGAAAGGACAGGGTAGGATTTTGGCTTTTAATCCATTTCTTTAATAATTATTTTTCTACTCAGTCTTCTGTTTCTCCTTGAGTACATTGCACCAATGTATATTTTTCTTGAAAGTCATATGTTTATCTATTTTAGTCATTCATACTATTCTCTGATACTTTAAATTTTAGTTATTCATACTATTCCCATTTTTTTTAAACTGTTGTTGGGTTCATTGCTTCAGTTTTATCTTTATTATGTTGTTTTACTTATCTTTTATTAATTCATGCAATTATTTACTATTTTAAATACTCTTCTATATACCATTTCCTGAAAATTGGTAGTTAGACCTAGAAACCTGATCATATTCATTATTTTGTTTGGCAAAAATATTTTATAATGTTATATACCATGAAGAGATTCATAATGCCTGGTTGAATTTCTTTTTTTGATGTTACCAGCTAGTGATAAAAATGCCTGTGCTATGTGCTAAGTCATTTCAGTTTTGTCCAGCTCTTTGTGACACTCTAGCCCACTAGGCTCCTCTGTCCATGGAATTCTCCAGGCAGGGATGCTGGAGTGGGTTGCCATACCCTTCTCCAGGGGATCTTCCTGAACCCATGTCTCTTCTGTCTCCTGCATTTGCAGGCGGGTCTTTACCACTAGTGCCACTTGGGAAGTCCTAAAATTGCCTAAATTCACTCAAGTTGAATTTCCAAATAACTGTTTTAATATTATTATTCCTTTTGTATTCATAAGCTTGAAACCAATCCTCCTAGAGACAGAAATTTTCTTCATCAATTATTTGGTTACCCCAGGTACAGTTCAAACAGAAAGGATAAGAATGTAAAAATATTTGACTTTTTTCTTTTATTTAAGAGTTTTCAAATGAGTTGGTGCCCCAACCGCTTCAAAAGATGACAAAGGAAGTGCTTCCTTTTAATACCTTCACGAACCCATGCATTTAGAAATATTTGATATGCTGCTGTCTTTCTTGGTCTTCAAAGTGTCCCATCTCTGACCTGTGGGAACTTTCTCAACTCGGCTTTTAAGTCGCTTTGACATGTAACTTAGAGTCTTTGATAATTCCCTTGATTTCGGGTATGACAAGGTAGTCCGGGCTCTTAAAAACTTCCTGTTCCAGAACCTAAGCACTTATCCATGGATTTGTGGCTTCTTTGTTTAGTGAATGGTATTTAAAACCACAACCTGAACCAAGAGATGTTCATTGCCCATTGCTATTTGGACCCTTCCCACCCTCATGACTGTTTTTGCTTTTTGGTGTGTGTGTGTGTGTGTGTGTGTGTGTTACTAGCATAGTGAAGAGCTGACTCATTGGAAAAGATCCTGATGCTGGGAGAGACTGAGGGCAAGAGAAGAAGGGGGAAGCAGAGGATGAGACGATTGGGTGGCATCACTGATTCAATGGACATGAGTTTGAGCAAATTCTGGGAGACAGTGAAGGACAGAAAAGCCTGGCATGCTGCGGCTCATGGGGTCCCAAAGAGTTGGACATGACTCGGTGACTGGACAAGAAGTAGATAAATCTATCAAGACTTTGTACTGAACTTTACATTTGAACTATTTCTAGTTCAAATCCATAATTATAGAGTTTCTACTTAGCCTCATTGAGCTCATATCTGTATCATTTTTTCCCACATTGAAATCCTTGGTTCTCAATGACTCAAATATAAATATTCATTTTCTTTATCCTTCAATGGACACAACAGTCTTACAGTAATATTACTGCTAAAAGTATATTTTAGTTCTTTTAGTCTTTACAGATAATGCCTCAGATGTAGTTCAATTACTTTTAAAAATAAGCTGGAATAATTTCTCTTTATGTAGCTATTGCTCCTTTATTCCTAATAATTGAGATGGTAACTAATTTAATGTCTGTGGATTGTCTTGCTTTGTACAAAACCTTGACTGTATTAGAAATTTCCCTATGAAAGTTTATCTCTCAGTCTTAAGGGAAACCCAAAAATTGAGTTCTACTTTCCGTGAAACATTTTTCAGTGTCTCTACCAAGATCCTAAAAGTTTCCCTGTTTATGAACCGTGTTTATATTAATTCATGGCTCCATGTTTTATTGCCTTTCAGCACAAATTCAGGTTCCACTCTCAAGGCAATTGTTTCCTCCCACAGTAAGGTATGAACTGGTCTTCCAGGATTACAAGCAAAGATCTTTCAGTTCTTATTGATAGAATAGTGATGTCACAGCTTCTTCCTCTGGGAAGGGAGCCTGGATCATCTCTTGGGTGTGCGTGGGGCCTCTTTCCTGACCTGTAGGTCCTGAGGTGAGTTTCCACACTGGAACCTGCGTCCCACTTCTTTGCTTACTGTGCCACTTCATTTTGCTACCTGAAGTTTTCTATTTTCATCGTAAATTTCTTTGTTAATATTTAGGAGTAGTTTTGGTGACAATTTCTGTGCATTATAAGTAGTAGTGGAGTTCTCTGCATCTGTGGATGCCACAGCCTTGATCAGAAGTCCCAGAAATTAAACTTGTACAGATACATTCACACAGTCCAGAAAATCCAGGTCAAATCTGGAAGCTTTCTCCATCCAGATATTTTGATATTTATAAACAACTGAATAATTGAATTTTTCACCTGGTCAGTTAAGTTCATGTAGGTACACATCCATTTTAATTTGTGGTACTCATTTTAAATGGTTTTTAACCTTTTAATCTATGCTCTGTAGTAGTTTGACCTTGATTCACCTTGAGTGACTCAGTGGGGATGCGTCTCTCTGAGTGTTCGAGATCATGTAATTTAACTCATGCACTGATGTACTACAGCCTAATAGATCCTAAAGATTTGAAAGCTTTCTCTTTGGGTGTACACCCAGCACTGTTTAGGGACACTGTATTTTCTAGTTCATCATTTACTCAATTGTTCGGAAGGAGACTTCATTTGCATTTAAGTTATTAGCTTCCTCAAACTCAGCCCCATCTCTTCTTAAAAGTTTAATTTTTTCAAAAGAGAAAAATCACATATTTTTAGCACTTTCTTTTCCTATGACTTAAACATATCTTAACACGATTTTTAAAAGATATTTTAAAATTAAATTTATCCCTTGACAATTTGATTTGTAGGCTAAGGAGAGCAAAGTTTTACAAATGGAATACTTTTAAATAAATCATAATTAATTAACTATGCAAATATATCAAATAAATGTGGATACATAGTTAGATGACTAATTACCATTCAGAAAGGTTAGAAATTGTAATCCTATTTTTTAGCTTGGTTAATATAATATTATAATTGGGGTTGCTTTGATCATGGGGAATGTCAGAGACAATAATTTTTCAAGCTTGGCTGATTTTGATATCATATGGTTATGAGTATTAGCAGCTTAATATAAAATGTGGTGCTGTCCACAAAGTTAAAAGAAAATTATTTTTGTCATAATAAGCTATATTAATTTAATTAGTTGTGTATGCAGTTATATTTTTCATTTGAAAATGAAAGCAGAATGGTTGTCGATAGATCTAGTTCTTAAAAAAGAGAAAAAAGAGTTCTTTGATATTTTAACTCTATAGGAAAACATTTTTGTCTCCTTGGGTTTTACTATTTCATACATCCTAGTTATTTTAAGTGCCAGCTAATTTCTGGATCATTCAATAAGTGTTCATAGAGCCTCAGTGGTGCATTTAGACTGCCAATCCTTGAGTTAACTGAATGTAGCCTCTCCTGCTGCTGCTACTGCTGCTAAGTCGCTTCAGTCGTGTCCAACTCTGTGTGACAAAATAGACAGCAGCCCACTAGGCTCCCTCGTCCCTGGGATTCTCCAGGCAAGAACACTGGAGTGGGTTGCCATTTCCTTCTCCAATGCATGAAAGTGAAAAGTGAAAGTAAAGTCGCTCAGTTGTGTCCAACTCCTAGTGACCCCATGGACTGCAGCCCACCAGGCTCCTCCATCCATGGGATTTTCCAGGCAAGAGTACTGGAGTGGGGTGCCATTGCCTTCTCCGGTAGCCTCTCCTGGCCTACTGCAATGACCTCCTACTTTGCCTTCTGGCTTTGAGACTCAGTCCCTCTGATCCATCCTCCACTCTGACACCAAGATTGTCTTCTCGTGAAGCCACCTGGGGCCTGTACCCTGCTCGCTGTGTTTCACACTTCTATGGGGCTGATCATCTATTACAGTGACTCTTGTAAACCAAGCATCCATGGGCCATCCCCAGGCAACAGACTCATTTCTTGCACTCATACTGTGATGTCAGTCTTGGTTTTGTTTTCACTTCGATTTGTTTCCAAATTTTAAAATGAGATTTTAGGTAAAATTCTAGAAATCTGAGTTTTCTTCAAAACTTGAAGTGATGTGACAGTGTTGGCCCACATTCCTTCAGGAGCTGAGCAGCGGCTGCTCCTCTCAGATGAGGCTGGTCACAGCAGGCACCTCGGCCCCCACTCACTGATGTTAACCACCTGAAACCTGAATCTGTGGTCCTTGAATGCAGGCTCAGATCCACATCTGTCATTTTTCCCACAAGGCTATAGTGGATTAAATTGTGTCTCCCCAAAGGATAGGTCCACCTGGAATGTCAGAATGTGACTTGATTTGGAATAAGCGTCTTCGCTGGTATAATAAAGGGAAGTATCTGAGATGAGATTGGGGCTTCCCAGGTGGCTCATCAGTAAAGAATCCGCCTGCCTATGCAGGAGACATGGGTTCGATCCCTGGGTTGGGAAGATACCCTGGAGGAGGAAATGGCAACCCTCTCCAGTTTCCTTGTCAGGAAAACGCCATGGACAGAGGAGCCTGGGGAGCTACAGTACATGCAGTCACAAAAGAGTACACACGACTGAACGACTGAGCATGCACACACATCTGAGATGAGATTATCCTGGATAGGATGGGCCTTTTAAATATGAAGATGGGCTGTCTTCATAAGAGACAGAAAAGGAGACGACAAAGACACACAGAGAGAAGAAGGCTGAGTGAAGATGGAGGCTGAGGTTGGAATCACGCAGCTTCAAGCTAAGGAGAGAGGAAGGTGTCAGCCACCAGCAGCGCAGGACAACTTTTTGTGGTTTAAACTTCCAACTTGTGGTAGTTTGTTACAGCAGCCCCAGGAAATTAAAAAAGCCCCTTTGTGATCTGGGTCTGGCCTAGCTCTCTAGTCTCCACCCCGATACTTGCTTGCTGCTCCCTCACAGCTGTGTGATTTTGTGATTCTGTCTTTGAACTGGCTGCTCCCCTTGCCTAGAAAACTCTTATCTCTTTCTTCCTGTTGAATTTCAGTTCACTGTTTAAGGCACATGTCAGAAGGCAAACTCCTTGGAGAACCACGCCTCCTTAGCTGGGAAAATGAACAGATTGCTGCCCCCTGGTGCCAATATCGATCCCTGATCTACAACTCCTTTTAGCACCAGGCTACACCTGGCTAAACTATGCCAAGGTAAGAAAGCTTCCATCAGAGGTCTTATTTGAACTAATCTTTCAAAGAGGTGAAGGTTTGAGGCATGTGATGGTTAATTTTATGTGTCAACTTCACTAAGCTGTGACAAAGCTGTTTGGTCAAACTCCAGTCTACATGCTGCTATGAAGGTATTTTTTAAGATGTACTTAACATTTAAATCAGTAGACTTTGAGTAAAGCAGATTACCCTCCACAATGTGGGTGGGCCTTGTCCAATCAGCTGAAAGTATTGAGAGCAAAGGCTGAGGTTTCCCAAAATAGAATAAATTTTCCTCAAGACTGAAGTATAAAAAATAAGAAACCCTGCCTGGGTGTTCAGTCTGCTCCCCTGTGTACTTTGGACTCCAGACTACAACCCTCTCCTGACTTTCCAGCCTACAGCACAATTGAAAACTTGCCAGCTCCTATAATAGTGTGAGACAAGTCCTTAAAATAAATAAATAGCTGGTGTGTGTGTGTGTGTGTGTATTCTACTGGTTCTGTTTCTCTGAAGACACCTGATTAACACCAGACAGAAAAGAGAAAGAAGAACATTCCAGAAAGCACAAACAAAATAATACAGATGTGCTGGTGGAGTCAGGTGTGGCTGGATCATGGAGAATACTGAGACACAGAAAGAGGCAAAGCTAGAAGGGGAGCTGGGGACCAGCCTCTTGCGGGGGTCATTTCAGACACATAAGCAGAGTTAGGACTTGTTCTGTCTGCTTTAGCAAAGTAGCTACTTTGGTTGCAGCACTGGGGTGGAAGCAAAATGTTGCAAAAATGCAAGTAAAATATAGTAAAGGCATGTAGTGAGGGACTGGAAGGAAGTGGGGGCAGATTAAGAATCAGAGCCAGAATCAAATGACATGAACTGACAGCTGGTTTGCCGCGCTATACTTTCTTGAAATCAGCTTATTTCTTATTCCTCTTGGCACCCAGGACCCAGAACACGATAACTTATCAAATGAGGGATGAATGGAAGAATAAACAGGAGGAGAATGATGAAATATTTAAAGATAGCCCTGGTGCCTCTACATCACAATATCTATTCTTTTTTCCTTTCAGCACCTTTTAAAAGCTCTATTTCTCTACTTCTTGCCCATCCTCAAAAATCTGTATGATCTAAAAATAATAAAGAACAGTGTGGATTTAGTTTTGCAAAAAACTTCTTACCCCTTGAGCCTTACCTCTAATCTCCTCTGTTTTTCCTTCCTCCGGTTTTACTTTGTACGCTTTGGAGCCTGAAATGTATGAGATGTGATTGCTGAGTGTGACCAGTGAGGAGATTGAATTTAGTGGAAGTAGAATCAAGGTTGGTTGGAAAAACTGCTGTGTTAGTAAACTTTAGGGGAAATGGATAGGTGGTCAGGGCCTACCTAAGCAATGCGAAGAGGCAGAAAATTCAGAAGATGTCAAGCCACCATCGGGTACTTTGCAGTCATCTGACAAAACCTTCTAAACAGAGTCAGAGTCTAACAAAGCAGTTTCGAGAAAATCCATATTGTACGTTGCACCTTCTTGGTCACCTTGACAACAAATCCTCTTTCTTAAGACAATAATATCATACCAAGAAAAGCACTTGCAAATTATGTAAATGTTAATTACAGATGAAATATCTATGGCTGAGGTAGCTCCACCTGGGGAAATATCAGGAAGGTATCTGAAAGTTTGTACTGCTAACACAGGATGGGGTAAGGAGGGAAAATTGGAGTTGGGTTATAAAAAGGATAAAGTACAAAGGGAAGATGGATTTATTCACAACTAGCATCAATCAATCAAATGACGTGCAGTCAGGATACTGGATCCATTGGTCTTACCTCCTGGAAGGGACTTTAAACTGAAAAATGGAATAGTTATAGTAGAGACTGCAGCACTGTGGCACCTGCAGCTTCAGTTGACACTGAAATCAGCTGGGATGACTGAGGCCACGTAGAAAGGAGAAGGACCAGACATCAAAAGTGACAATGGACCAGTATACTGATTTTCAACATACTCTAAAGAATTCATTGTTCTTACCGAAGATCCATCTTTTAAAAAGCACTCTGACATGGATTCCGAGCAATTATTTTTGTTTGGCCACCCCACATGGCCTGTGGAACCTTAGTTCCCTGACCAGGGATTGAACCTGTGCCCCCTGCAGTGAAAGCACAGAGTCTTAACCACTGGACCATCAGGGAAGTCCCTGAGTAACTATCTTGTTTTCTCTACATGGCCAAAAGTATTGCTAAAAATATCACAATGGAAAAAATAGATTTTACTTTTAAATCATCTACAAGTAACAAAGCACTTTAGGATATTGTCCTATTCAGTTGTACTCTTCCCAGGAAAATTTAGGCTTTAAGTATAAACTTTTAAACTTTGACACGAAATTCACGCTCTCTCAAGAGCTATGTTATCAGTGAGGTGGGTCAGAGGAGCACTAGATGACCGACCCCATCTTTCCATGTGTCTAAAACACAGCTTAATGGCTGTGGTCATTCCGAATAATTTTTTTTTCTTTATTGGTTCAATTAGGCAGACCATCGTAAAATGCATCTAGCTGTGGACACCAGTCAGACAGAAGCATCCGTGCACATAGGGGAAGCTTTCATTGGTGGTTTAGGAAGTGCATCTGTGTATTGGTCTCCAAGGTAACATAGTCTAACAGGTAGATCACAGGACTGGGGTTGGGCATGCGCAGCTCAGCCACGTTTACCAACTAGGAGATCTTAGGATGTTTTCTGAGTCTCATTGCCTCCTCCTTTTCCAGAAAGAATGCCTTTACCACCCTCATATGTCTGCAGGATTAAGTATCACAGTGTATGAAATGCCTGGCACCTGGGAAGGTCTCTGGAAATATCCATTCTCGGGGCTTTTGCAGAGTAAATACACCTTCCCTATTAGCACTTCCAGGCTTCCCAGATATCTGGGTTGGGAGGATTCCCTGGAGTAGGAAGTGATACCCCACTCCAATATTACTTCCTGGGAAATCCCTCAGACAGAGGAGCCTGGCAGGCCACAGTCCATTGGATTACGGTCCAGAGTTGGACACAACTGAGCCATTAAGCCAAAGAAGGCAATGGCACCCCACTCCAGTACTCTTGCCTGGAAAATTCCATGGACAGAGGAGCCTGGTAGGCTGCAGTCCATGGGGTCGCGAAGAGTCAGACAGGACAGAGCGACTTCACTTTCACTTTTCACTTTCATGCATTGGAGAAGGAAATGGCAACCCACTGCGGTGTCCTTGCCTGGAGAACCCCAGGGACGGCGGAGCCTGGTGGGCTGACGTCTATGGGGTTGCATAGAGTCGGACACAACTGAAGTGACTTAGCAGCAGCAGCAATAGCATTTCCAGGCTGCATTGTCTAGGATCCAGGCTCTTGCAATGAACTCGTTGAAGCTTTTTGCTAATTCTTTCACCTTTCTATACTGTAGCCTGGAAAAATGCAAAAACCTGAGTGTAATAAGTGATGTAATGGAAGAGCCAGTGGACTTGAGCACCTGGACTCTAGTTCTGTTTTTCTACTAACCTGCAATATTACTTTAAATTAGTTGCTTAAGCTCCTTGTTTCTGTTTTCTCCTTCATAAAATGAGAGTATTGCTCTATTTGATCCCTATGAGTCCCCTCAGTTCTTGAGTATTAGGATGTTAAGCAATATTTTGAGTACATGAATTTTGGTTGTGAAATATGATAATATATCTGTACACACTACAAAATGATCACCACCACAGTCTAGTTACCTCACAGCTGACTCCCCCCACCCATTAGCTTGCCCCCCTGTGATAACCATGAATCTGTTCTCTGTATCTGTTTTTGTTTTATTTTGTTTGCTCATTTATTTTTAGATTCCATGTATGAATGAAATCACAGTATTTGTCTTTCTCTGTCTTACTTACTTGACTTAGCCAAATATCTTTAACTTTTATCCGTGTTGTCACTAATGTCAGGATTTCATAGTGTATGATTTTCTTACTGTATTGTTGGATCTGATTTGCTAATATTTTGTTGAAGATTTTTGCATGTATATCAAGAATTAGTTCCATTTAGTCACTCAGTCATGTCCGACTCTTTGCAACCCCATGAACTGCAACACCCCAGGCTTCCCTGTCTATCACCAACTCTTGAAGCTTGCTCAAACTCATGTCCAATGAGTCAGTAATGCCATCCAACCATCTCATCCTCTGTCATCCCCTTCTTCTCCCGCCTTCGATCTTTCCCAGCATCAGCATCTTTTCCAGTGAGTTCTTCGCATCAGGTGGCCAAAGTATTGGAGTTTCAGCTTCAGCATCAGTCCTTCCAATGAATATTCAGGACTGATTTTCTTTAGGATTGACTGGTTTGATCTCCTTGCAATCCAAGAGACTTTCAAGAGTCTTCTTTAATACCACAGGTCAAAAAAGCATCAATTCTTCAGCATTCAGCTTTATAGTCCAACTACCACATCCATACATGACTACTGGAAAAACCACAGTTTTGACTAGACAGACCTCTGTTGGCAAAGTAATGTCTCTGCTTTTAAATATGCTATCTAGGCTGGTCATAGCTTTTCTTCCAAGGAGCAAGCACCTTTTAATTTCACAGCTGCAGTCACCATGTGCAGTGGTATTGGCCTATAATTTCTTCTTTCATAATATCTTCATCTGGTTTTGGTATCAGAGTAATGTTGATTTTGTAAAATGTGTCTGAAAGTTTTCTCCCCTCTTCAACATTTTGGAAGAGTTTGATAAGGATAGGTATTAAACTTCAAATATTTTGTAGAATTTGCCAATGAAGTTGTTTGGCCCTGGGCTTTTCTTTCTTGGGACATCTTTGATTGCTGTTTTAGTAACTGTCTATTCAAATTTTCTGTTTGTTCTTGATACAGTCTGGGGAGAGTGTATATCTCTAGGAACTAAGCCATTTCTTTTATTTGCTATACAATTTGTTGGTGTATAATTGTTCTTATAGTCTCTTATGATCCTTTCTACTTCTGTGGGTTCTGCCATAATGTCTATTCTTTCATTTCTGATTTTATTTATTTAAGTCTGCTCTCTTTTTTTTCTTAGTCTGGCTAAAGGTTTTTCAATTTCATTTATCTTTTCAAAGAACAAGCTGTTAGTTTCATTGATCTTTCCTATTGCTTTTTCAGTCTCTATTTCACTCTGATTGTATTTCCTTCCTTATACTAATTTGGAGTTTCATTTGTTCTTTATTTTCTACTTCCTCTTGGTATAAAGTGAAATTTCTTATTTAAGATTTTTCCTATTTCTTGAGGTAGGCTGATACTGTTATTAACTACCTTCTTAGAAGCATTTTTGCTGCATCTCATAGTTTTTGGTATTTTGTGTTTCTGTTTTCATTTGTCTCTAAGTATTTTTAAAATCCTTCTTTGATGACCCAGTGGTTTTTCAGTAGCACATTATTTAGTTTCTGTATTTTTGTGGCTTTTCCCATATTTTTCTTGTGATCCATTTCCAGTTTCGTGCCATTGTATTGAGAAAAGATGTTTGATATGATTTCAGTCTTCTTGAATTTACTGAGACCAGTTTTGTGAACTAATGTGTTATCTAGGAGGGCCTAGAGGAGCTATCCCACATTGAAGGTCAGGAAGGGCGGCGGTAAGGAGATACCCCTCGTTCAAGGTAAGAAGCAATGGCTGCGCTTTGCTGGAGCAGCTGTGAAAAGATACCCCATGCCCAAGGTAAGAGAAACCCAAGTAAGATGGTAGGTGTTGCAAGAGGGCATCAGAGGGCAAACACACTGAAACCATACTCACAGAAAACTAGTCAATCTAATCACACTAGGACCATAGCCTTGTCTAACTCAATGAAACTAAGCCATGCCCGTGGGGCAACCCAAGACCGGTGGGTCATGGTGGAGAGATTTGACAGAATGTGGTCCACTGGAGAAGGGAATGGCAAACCACTGCAGTATTCTTACCTTGAGAACCCCATGAACAGTATGAAAAGGCAAAATGATAGGATACTGAAAGAGGAACTCCCCAGGTCAGTAGGTGCCCAATATGCTACTGGAGATCAGTGGAGAAATAACTCCAGAAAGAATGAAGGGATTGAGCCAAAGCAAAAAGAATACCCAGCTGTGGATGGGTCTGGTGATAGAAGCAAGGTCCGATGCTGTAAAGAGCAATATTGCATAGGAACCTGGAATGTCAGGTCCATGAATCAAGGCAAATTGGAAGTGGTCAAACAAGAAATGGCAAGAGTGAATGTCGACATTCTAGGAATCAGCGAACTGAAATGGACTGGAATGGGTGAATTTAACTCACATGACCATTATATCTACTACTGTGGGCAGGAATCCCTCAGAAGAAATGGAGTAGCCATCATGGTCAACAAGAGTCCGAAATGCAGTACTTGGATGCAATCTCAAAACGACAGAATGATCTCTGTTCATTTCCAAGGCAAACCATTCAATATCACAGTAATCCAAGTCTATTCCCCAACCAGTAATGCTGAAGAAGCTGAAGTTGAACGGTTCTATGAAGACCTACAAGACCTTTTAGAACTAACACCCAAAAAAGATGTCCTTTTCATTAGAGGGGACTGGAATGCAAAAGTAGGAAGTCAAGAAACACCTAGAGTAACAGGCAAATTTGGCCTTGGAATACGGAATGAAGCAGGACAAAGACTAATAGAGTTTTGCCAAGAAAATGCACTGGTCATAACAAACAGCCTCTTCCAACAACACAAGAGAAGACTCTATACATGGACATCACCAGATGGTCAACACCAAAATCAGATTGATTATATTCTTTGCAGCCAAAGATGGAGAAGCTGTATAGTCAGCAAAAACAAGACCAGGAGCTGACTGTGGCTCAGATCATGAACTCCTTATTGCCAAATTCAGACTTAAATTGAAGAAAGTAGGGAAAACCACTAGACCATTCAGGTATGACCTAAATCAAATCCCTTATGATTATACAGTGGAAGTGAGAAATAGATTTAAGGGCCTAGATCTGATACATAGAGTGCCTGATGAACTATGGAACGAGGTTCGTGACATTGTACAGGAGACAGAGATCAAGACTATTCCCATAGAAAAGAAATGCAAAAAAGCAAAATGGCTGAATGGGGAGGCCTTACAAATAGCTGTGAAAAGAAGAGAAGCGAAAAGCAAAGGAGAAAAGGAAAGATATAAACATCTGAATGCAGAGTTCCAAAGAAGAGATAAGAAAGCCTTCTTCAGCAATCAATGCAAAGAAATAGAGGAAAACAATAGAATGGGAAAGACTAGGGATCTCTTCAAGAAAATCAGAGATACCAAAGGAACATTTTATGCAAAGATGAGCTCGATAAAGGACAGAAATGGTATGGACCTAACAGAAGCAGAAGATATTAAGAAGAGATGGCAAGAATACACAGAAGAACTGTACAAAAAAGATCTTCATGACCCAGATAATCACGATGGTGTGATCACTGACCCAGAGCCAGACATCCTGGAATGTGAAGTCAAGTGGGCCTTAGAAAGCATCACTACGAACAAAGCTAGTGGAGATGATGGAATTCCAGTTGAGCTATTCCAAATCCTGAAAGATGATGCTGTGAAAGTGCTGCACTCAATATGCAAGCAAATTTGGAAAACTCAGCAGTGGCCACAGGACTGGAAAATGGCAGTTTTCATTCCAATCCCAAAGAAAGGCAATGCCAAAGAATGCTCAAACTACTGCACAATTGCACTCATCTCACACGCTAGTAAAGTAATGCTCAAAATTCTCCAAGCCAGGCTTCAGCAATATGTGAACCGTGAACTTCCAGATGTTCAAGCTGGTTTTAGAAAAGGCAGAGGAACCAGAGATCAAATTGCCAACATCCACTGGATCATAGAAAAAGCAAGAGAGTTCCAGGAAAACATCTATTTCTGCTTTATTGACTATGCCAAAGCCTTTGACTGTGTGGATCACAATAAATTGTGGAAAATTCTGAAAGAGATGGGAATCCCAGACCACCTGATCTGCCTCTTGAGAAATTTGTATGCAGGTCAGGAAGCAACAGTTAGAGCTGGACATGGAATAACAGACTGGTTCCAAATAGGAAAAGGAGTTCGTCAAGGCTGTATATTGTCACCCTGTTTATTTAACTTATATGCAGAGTACATCATGAGAAATGCTGGACTGGAAGAAGCACAAGCTGGAATCAAGATTGCCAGGAGAAATATCAATCACCTCAGATATGCAGATGACACCACCCTTATGGCAGAAAGTGAAGAGGAACTAAAAAGCCTCCTGGTGAAAGTGAAAGTGGAGGTGAAAAAGTTGGCTTAAAGCTCAACATTCAGAAAACGAAGATCATGGCATCTGGTCCCATCACTTCATGGCAAATAGATAGGGAAACAGTGGAAACAGTGTCAGACTTTATTTTTCTGGGCTCCAAAATCACTACAGATGGTGATTGCAGCCATGAAATTAAAAGATGCTTACTCCTTGGAAGGAAAGTTATGACCAACCTAGATAGCATATTCAAAAGCAGAGACATTACTTTGCCAACAAAGGTTCGTCTAGTCAAGGCTATGGTTTTTCCTGTGGTCATGTATGGATGTGAGAGTTGGACTGTGAAGAAGGCTGAGAGCTGAAGAATTGATGCTTTTGAACTGTGGTGTTGGAGAAGACTCTTGAGAGTCCCTTGGATTGCAAGGAGATCCAACCAGTCCATTCTGAAGGAGATCGGCTCTAGGATTTCTTTGGAAGGAATGATGCTAAAGCTGAAACTCCAGTACTTTGGCCACCTCATGCGAAGAGTTGACTTATTGGAAAAGACTCTGATGCTGGGAGGGATTGGGTGCAGGAGGAGAAGGGGACGACAGAGGATGAGATGGCTGGATGGCATCACTGACTCGATGGATGTGAGTCTGAGTGAACTCCGGGAGTTGGTGATGGACAGGGAGGCCAGGTGTGCTGTGATTCTTGGGGTCGCAAAGAGTCGGCCACGACTGAGCGACTGATCTGATCTGATCTGATCCTGTAGAACATTCTGTATGAATTCAAGAATGTATATTCTGCTGCTTTTGGATGGAATGTTCTACATAAATCTATTATAAATTCATCTGCTCTAATGTGGTATTTAAGTCCAATGTTTTCTTATTGATTTTCTGTCTGGATGACCTATCCATTGTTGTAAGTGGGATATTAGAGTACCCTACCATTGTTGTATTGCTTTCAATTTTTCCCTTTAAGTCCATTAATATTTGTTTTATATTTCTTGGTACTCATCTGTTGGATGCATACATTTCAAGTGTATATCTTCTTGCTAGATTGACCCCTTTGTCATTATGTAATGCTCTTCTTTGTGTTTTATTACAGCCTTTGCCTCAAAGTCTGTTTTGTCTAATATAACTACTCCAGCTCTCTTTTCATTACCTTTTGCATGAAATATCTCTTTCTATCCCCTCACTTCCTGTCTGTCTGTTCTTCTTTCTAAAGTGAGTCTCTTGTAGGCAACATATAGATTGATCTTTTTGGAAAACTCCATTCAGCCATTCTGTTTTTGATTGCCAAATTTAGTTTATGTACTTCTCAAGTAAGTGTTGATATGTATGTATTTACTGCCGTTTTTACAAACTTTAAAAAAATTAAATTCCATAGTTTTATCTTTTTACTCCCCCTCCATCTCATTTTATATTTTTGATGATACCTAGGCAAGGCTGGCCCCTGGACCAGATGCAGGGACTACCTATGGCTCCTGTGGCATGCTGGTGGACGTGCCTGGCCCCCAGAAAGGCCACAGGACCTGACCACAGCTGCTGTGGGGTACTGGTAGTGGGGCGAGACTCCAGATGAATCTAGGCAATTTCGATTCTTAGTGTGAAGCTCTACAAACCGTCTCCTAAAAAGGTATTCCTAAGTCTTTGTGTGTGCATGTCCTGTGTTGCTGGATGATGGTCATGATAACTGTGGACAGGTTTTTCCCTTTTTGTCAGTTTCTTAGTTAGTGGTTATTGAATAGTCACAGAGATTTTGTTAAAGTAGCAAGCGAACCTACTCTTTTCTGTGCTTACAATTCTTTCTTCTATTTTCCATTTTTCAAAAGCTTGTATTATTTTGGTTCCAATTCCTAACTGAACCCTTTGTCAACAAAATGAATCTTCAGAGTTGTAAGAATGCAAACATTGATGGTTGAGTAGAATAATAGCAAATTGCAAATGAGATGACAAACGAGCAGCACATCATTTCATCCTGGAAGAGAGATCACTGAGCCTGTTGAGGGACATTGGCATCCTCCAGTACAAACATCCAATGCTTTCTCCAGCTGATACTTTCTTATCTGATGGCTTTACTTTAAAAAAAAAAACTAAACCTTCATTTGATTTTCCTCTTCTTTCTTAACTGTGATCAAACAGTCCCACAGTTTGGCAAACTGCCTTATAAGATAGTAGAGGGCTTAAAACTTTCCAGTTCATCTAAATGGATCATGAAAACAGAATATTTCAATACGTGTTCATTTGATTTCTTATTTGCTACCAGAAAATTCATGACTGCTACAAAAAAAAAGTATTTATTTTTAGGAAGCTTGTTTTATGTTATTGCACCCCTCTGCTGTCTATTAAATCAAATGGATGTAATTCACTGCTTCATTCCTCAGCGCCTTTCCCTGCAGCACACAGGGGATTAGAGCACGCAGTGTGAGAGAGCAGCGGGAGAGACGGTTTGGAAGTGCTCTCCTCATCACAAATATGTGTCTTCAATATTTAGTTGTTGTGGCAGGAAAACAGCAACAAATACATGAACTGTAAACCATCTGCTTTGAAATATGTTCAAATATGAATGTTCATCTTGAAAAATGAAATCTATGGAATTCTGGCATCCACTTTGACTTTTGAGAGATGAACAGCTTGGATATGCAAAGAAGGGATTTCCAGACTAGCCTTCTTAAACTTTAAATTTTCCTAAACTCAGAAGTTAAATAATTCACAACCTAGACAGGAAAACTTTCCTCTCAGTTTTAAACTTTAAGGGAAAACACTGCTCGAAAATCCTGCAAATGTATCTGTGTATGGATTTGTATAGAACTGTCTTATGTTTTAAGAAGCAGAGAAATGAATGTATTTCTGTGTTTGTTATTTAATATTTATTACATTTCTGTGTATGCTGGGCATGATATAAAATATAAAAAGCATGATAATTCTGACTTTCACCAGATTCCTAAAACCAAAAAGTTAAAATTGGCAAAACAGGAGACTTTGAACTGTGCCACTTGGTTTGGGGATAAGAAATGATGAGTTAGTCTCTCTGCTCACTTTTGAACTGTGGTCCTGAGGCTATCAGCATCAGTGCCCTGTAAGAAGTAGCTTTCTAAATAACTCTCAAAAAGATTTTAGGTGACTCCATAAATGTAAAGATGAAACGTGCTGCAAACTTACGTGAGCAATGAGAAAGATGAAGGCAGGAAAATGGACACCAAACAAAGCACAAAGCCCTCTGGGCTTAGCAGACCGCATCAGAAGTGACTGCAGGAAGAAGATTGGAAGCAGGAGTCGTTTTTCCTTGCTGTTTGATGTTTTGGGAGCTGATTCAATTGACCCTTTGAGAGACACAGAAATTCAAACTTATTTTCCTCCTTTTCTTCTTCATGCCATGTAATTTTTGACAAAAGTCAGTTTGATCCCCATGTAGAGAGCATTCTCCCTACAGTAAATCCTTTAGCAAGATCTCTTTGTGCTTCAGTGGCCCCCAGGTGGACAATCTCGGCCACTCCAGAATGTACTCACCTTTAAATGATTACTTTACTGCCACACATGTCCTGCCACTTCCCTGCTACCCTGTAAGCTTCTAAATAGTGGAACCCAAACTCTAACACCCTCTGAGCCGAGCATCATGTGATGAGTGCTGTGGTCTCAGTTAGCCTTCATTTGAAACTGGGAGACTTGGATGAATAAATTATGCCTAAGTGGGGAAAAAAGGTTTGAACCGACTAATGCCAATATAAGTTTGTGAAATAAGCTATTTTTATACAATATTCAGAGAGCACAACCTTTCCTAAAACAAAAATACAATATACTTAATTCAGCAAACGGCAAGATGTTGGTGATATATTTAATTTAATTTTATTTTAAAAATCAGGTATATTTCAATGCATGGCCTTTCTGAACTCTTTTCTTTTGTTCTACTTTTTCTTTAAAAAATGAATTCATTCAACATATGATTTATCTAACAGAGTTTCATAATTTTTACAACAAATGCTCCTCAAAATAACTATATAAATATCTGATACTATATGTGTCTATAGTTTTTAATTTACTTTTTTCATCTCTTTTCACTTTTGCTTTTAGGAAAAGGGGTAAAAACATGTCTAATGTTTAGAAATTTGGCAATGCTATTTTTATGCACTGTGAACTCTGCTATGTCTACAGGGAACTTAGATTTTAGTATGCAGCAGCAAAAAAGCTACTGGATGATCAATCTTGCCCTTGAGGATCAAAGTGTTTTTTTGTTGGGTCAACTGTTCAACTAAGAAACTAAAAAGAACAAAAAATATAATGGAGTAAATCTAGTCCAGAAATGTAGTGTGGGTAGTATGGAGTTTCTGTTTTATATACACGCAATTAACCTGCCTTTGTAAACATATCTGTTTGGTTTCCTTCCTACTTTCTCCACTACAGAAAGTCTGTTACTGGTCATCTTTACAAGGGAAAAAAATCCACATATTTTGTGTTGAGCTGGAAGAACCAGTGGGTGTATCCATTTAATTAGAAGGACTATATCTGCCTTAGAAACACACAGAACAAACTTCACTTGATTTTTTTTTTGAGAAAATCCTGAGAAATGAAATGAGCACAACTTATTAGCAACAAAGAACAATTAGATGAAGCTAGATTGAATGCTGAGCATTCATATCATTTTAGTAGATTTTGTACAATTTCCTCTCTTTAGATGCAACTCCATTCAGTTGACCTGAATTCTTAGGAAATGATTCAGATTGCTTTGATTTAAATTCTGATCTGCACAAATCTCTTCATTGCAGTAAAAACTAAGGCAGCCACTGGGGGCTGGATAGGCATCCTCAAATTTCCCTAGATAAATCAAAAATAAAGAGAGAAATCACAATATCATATTTCTCAAAACTGAGGACTTCTGGGGAGTGCAGAGGCTGGACTGAGTTGAACTTGTGTGTGTGTGATATAAGATACGATATTTTGTGTTTTATAAAATCTAATTCCAATATTGTAAACCAACCAGTGGTGTCAACAGATTATTCTTATATATGAATATACAGAATTTGAGAAGAAAAAGCATGTCCATCAATTGTACAATAGTGCTGAGCTCTGAATAAACTGAATATAATTTGAAAGTCACGTATTTTTTAATATGAGTAAACTAAACATGGTAAGTTCTACAAAAATAAAATCTGTGGAGAAAAATGCAGAAGCTGTCATGATTTATACTCTTATAACACAACTATGAACCGTCTTTTACGCTATGAATGAATAATAGATTTAACACATAGTGTCTCTGCATGAGTGTCAAGATGAGGAACAAACACATCACATTTTAGAAATAAGAATAGAACATGCAAAGATGCAGTGTTGTTTCTAAATTTTCTAAACTTTTAAATTTTATTTTTATTATAGCACTAGAAATAGTCTAGGCAATTAACAACAACAGAAATGTGACCACACATTATTATTCAGCAATATATGCCTCTCATTTGTAACGCCGTGTGAAGAATACAGAAGGCTAGAAAATTCCAGCTCTGTCTCACACTCACTGAATCTAAAATAGAGAAGATAGTATAAAATTCTGGAGGTAGTCTTTCTGAATTAATTTTTATAACCCAACTGAATAATGCCTCTAAGATATGTAAATCCTAAACACTTCAGAAATAACAAATCATTTCATCATGGAAGATTATTGGCTTAAAGAAATGAATATGAAGACTTTACATCTTTATATGCCTCACTGTTAAAAAAGCTACTGAGGATATTTCACTAACTGCGCTCTTACCTCGGGTTAATCTGCCAAAATATCTGTATTTCATATATTAAAATGCTCAAACTACTGCACAATTGCACTCATCTCACACACTAGTAAAGTAATGCTCAAAATTCTCCAAGCCAGGCTTCAGCCATACGTGAACCGTGAACTTCCTGATGTTCAAGCTGGTTTTAGAAAAGGCAGAGGAACCAGAGATCAAATTGCCAACATCTGCTGGATCATCAAAAAAGCAAGAGAGTTCCAGAAAAACATCTATTTCTGCTTTATTGACTATGCCAAAGCCTTTGATTGTGTGGATCACAATAAACTGTGGAAAATTCTGTAAGAGATGGGAAAACCAAACCACCTGACCTGAAACCTATATGCAGGTCAGGAAGCAACAGTTAGAACTGGACATGGAACAACAGACTGGTTCCAAATAGGAAAAGGAGTACATCAAGACTGTATACTGTCACCCTGCTTATTTAACTTATATGCAGAGTACATCATGAGAAACGCTGGGCTGGAAGAAACACAAGCTGGAATCAAGATTGCTGGGAGAAATATCAATCACCTCAGATATGCAGATGACACCACCCTTATGGCAGAAAGTGAAGAGGAACTCAAAAGCCTCTTGATGAAGGTGAAAGTGGAGAGGGAAAAAGTTGGCTTAAAGCTCAACATTCAGAAAACGAAGATCATGGCATCTGGTCCCATCACTTCATGGGAAATAGATGGGGAAACAGTGGAAACAGTGTCAGACTTTATTTTTCTGGGCTCCAAAATCACTGCAGATGGTGATTGCAGCCATGAAATTAAAAGATGCTTACTCCTTGGAAGGAAAGTTATGAGCAACCTAGACAGCATATTCAAAAGCAGAGCAGTCGCAGTCACTGCATTTAATAACCATGTGTCTGTGTGCTCAGTCGCTGAGTTGTGCCTGATTCTTTGCAACCCCGAACACTGTAGCCCTCCAGGATCCTCTGTCCATGGAATTTTCCAGGCAACAATACTGGAATGGATTGCCATTTCCTACTCCAGGGGATCTTCCCAACCCAGGGATCAAACCCACGTCTCTTGCATCTCCCGCATTGGCAGGCAGATTCTTTACCGCCACACCTCCTGGGAAGCCCCATTTAATAACTGTAACTTACACAAAATCAGAGAATGGACCAGGCCCAGACAGCCACTCCTTGGATCACTAAAGTATGAAAGAATATTCTCACTGACCTCATGGGTACACCAAGTGGGATTACAGGGGAAAAAATACAATTTATTCTGTAATCCCACAACTGTCTCCTTCATTCTTTATAGTTACATATTTTTAAAATATTTACTTATTTGGCTACATCAGGTCTTAGTTGCGGCATGCAGCATCTAGTTCCCTGAACCAGGAATCAGAACTGGGTCCCCTGCATTGGGAGCATGACGTCTTAACCACCGGACCACCAGGGAAGTCCCACCCACATTTTAAGTTTATGAAAGTTCCTCCATCTGTGTTTTTTTTTAGAGATTCTTCTCTGGTTTTCTTCATCATCTTCTGAAAGATTAACTTATATTTATTTACCCATCATTCTATGTTTTCTATAAAAAGCTTTTTCCAAAGAGGAAGAAAGGAAGTGAAGAAACTAAAATAAAGAACGTGGCAAAAACTCTATTAAAATGTTTTGCTGTATCCAGCCTTCAGCAGTTAGGTTATTTTTCAAATTTACATAAGGACTTATTATCATCCTGACTGCAATCATGTAGAAAATGAATGGGGTATAAAGTACATCAGGCTAATTTAATAAAACGAGCCTTCTTTTCTTGTGAAATCTTTGAAGAAAGGAATCATTAGACAGAGACTTGCCTTGTTTTCACCCAGGTCATGAGGCATGTCAACTTGGAGATGTGCCTTTGGCAAGAAGTCCTTAATTAGAAATTCCTCGAGAGCTGCTCCCAGTAGGTGCTTCCTAAGACAAAAAGATAAAATAACATAGCAAAAAAGCCCTTGCTAAGGATACAACAACCAGGCTGAGCTGAATGAAAAAAATAATTTGCTAACTGCAAACGAGCAAGGCTGTCATGATGGGATGCTGGATTTTGAATGAGAGTCTCTCCATCATATTAGTAGTAAGTATCATTTTTGTTATTCAGCTCTAAACATATACACTGCATACCTTGATTCTTCAGATAACTTGTATAGGAATACTAAGTAACGTGAAGTATTGCCCGGCTTAAAAGACTAAAACTTGTTAGAAAACATTCAGTAGATACACCTTGGTAAATCTTAATTTACTCTTGCAGAATCATGCAAATCATTATTTTTAAAGTCAAGTGGTTTCCATTTGCATCAGGTATGAATGTTTCTGTAAATCGAAGGAAGTGTTTGAATTAGACTATGACATTGGAATTTTTCTAAAGTATTTTCTGAGTTGATTTTTAAGGGTTTCCTCCTTCTTGACATCACTGACTTGAAAGATTATAGCAATGTTGATTAGGAGGGTTCTGTATTTTTTCATTAAATTCCTTAAAGTATACCCCTATGTATTTCAAATCTTTTTTAATAAAGTTAACAATTTCTTAACATGCTGATAACTGTTACAAAACTAACCTATAAGAAATAAGTATATGGAATGATTCTGATTGATATTGAAAAGCTTTTCATTTCACTTAAAAAAAAAAGACCCCAAGAACCCCAAATGATTTTGAGAAGAAGGAAAGGTTGAAGACAGTATTGACTGGCCCTTTTTTCCATTCTGCTCTAGCTCTCATGGCTGGGAGTGAATTTATATCTGTTTATCGACACATTCTATTGGTATGAAGAGGAAGAGTCTTTCCTTTATACACGAGTTATTCTGGGTGTAAGTAGATTTGGGTACTATGCATTAATTATCATTTCAGAAAACAAAATGCATTCTATTTCCCCCAGCTTCCCTGTTTCACTGTATCTCTTTCTTATGTCTTTATACATGGACAGTCTACCCTGGCTTGGGCTCGCGCATCTGCAGTGTGCCTGAATTTTAACTGCATGCTAATTCTATTACCCGTCAGTCGAAACCTTATTTCATTCATGAGAGGGACAAGTGCTGTAAGTACTAAGTTATTGAAATAATTTCCGTTGTTATGATCTATTAATATAAGTGCTATTGAAAACAAAGATGTACTTCACTATGAAATTCCCAATAATCCTGTTTAGATTGACATATGCTTCTTTGTAGAGAGGACACAATGCCTAAAACTGAAAATCGGAAATTGGTACACTTGATTTGTGTTTTCCTTTTGCCATTGACACCTTACATGACATTGGACTCATTGCTCAACCTTCCCCTGATGCATCTGCTTCATCGGAAAAGAAAGGCTAATAAGATTGACCTGACTCATGAAGATGGAAGCATTATAACAGCTTGAACTATTACCATTTCTGATTAAAAGGAAATAGATACGTAGATGAGTCAAATGCCACTAAAGAAGCGTCTCTCTGAGTTTTCAGCCCAGGAAAACACAATTAGTGTACATAGATTTTAATATGTAAATTTTAACCCCTAGCAGACACAATGGGGCATTTCCTAATTATGTAGATTTCACTGCGTTGAGTACTTACCTGTGTTTCCTGCCAAACAGAATAGCGCACTGTACAGAAAAATGAGACCTCAATAACCCTTCCAGACTAAATACTTTATCATACAATCTTCATAATGTTATGAATATTTAGATGTAGATGAATATACAGCCTTTCTTTGTGTAATAAGGAATAATTTATAGACCACTTAAACCACATCACTGAGGATGATGGTTATCATCTTCATTTTCTAAATTAGCCAGTGCATGATTATTAGCAGGTTTATTCTAGAGTTTTGACTTGTAGCCAGGGAACTACTAACTCAATCACTTTTATTGAGTTGGAATTTCAGCAAAGCTAGTAATAACCATTTGATTTTGCCTGTTTGACTAATTAATGGCCACTAATTTTTGTCTCAGGTAGGCCCACCTTTAGTAATTTAGAGGCAGAGCCTGAGTCTTGCTCTCTTAACTCTCATGACACTGCTATTGCTATGATTTTCCCTGAATAAGACTTTCTAATTTTTGTTACTCTAGTGCTTCAGAGGACCGTGGAGGAGGCAATTAGACAAAAATCTCAAATTCCACAAACTGGTTGCCTATGGAATAGTCATTAATGCAAGTAAGTGCTTATTATTAATTATCTGATTAATTTTATAATACTGCACATTCATTTAATAGTTTTGTTTATTCCTTCCCTGCCAAAGACTCACCCTTAGGTGAAAGAAATCTTTGTCTTCCATCTGACCATGCAAACCTTAATACAAATGGATTTTTAAGTTTCTAATTTACATTCATGCCTTCTCTTCTTTACCAAGCCTTCAATTTGTCAAGGAAAAGTTTATGAAACTTCATTTTCATTTCTGAATAATTAAGCTTGTTGATAATACCGTGGTAAAGACCCACTTGAAAAATAAGCACTTTGTTATTCAATATAATTCACATCAGAAATAAAATTGACCTATACTCAAAATCCCATTCAGTCATGGGAAAATGACTATCAACTGGTATCATGGGCAATAAAAAGGAGAAAAGCAAGATCATGTGAACGAGGTTTTGAATAGTATTGAGCTAGTGGATATAAAAGGATCTTGAAAAGATCTGAAGCTTTATAGCCATATAAATTGTTATCACCATTTCTTGAATTAGAAAACAAGAGAGTTCAAGATAAAAGCACTAGAAATTAGCATCCAAGGTCAAGGTTAAACTCTGATCAGGAAGAAATGAAGAGGGGCAACAACCAATTGGCTTGTGGTTTTGTTGGACAACAAAGACATTGAAATAAAAGGCTATCTGAACAATAAAGAGTTATGATTCAGGACTGTTTTCCTCAAACTAATTTAACTATAAAATGTTTTTCTCTTTTGTTTTTATCCTCTCATGCATAAAAAATAGCAGAATAAAAAGAACATTCAAAACAAATGTAGATTTAATTAAGCAACAAGACATGACAGACGGTGCCCCGGTGCCAATTAGCACAATTTTGGGTGTGTGCTAAGACAAGCAGGGAGAGCTCCCTACCGGCTGTCTTCAATGCCAGATTAAGCCAACCCAGGAAATGTTTGGAAAAGTTCTTCGGCATTTGTTAAGAATTAAGGGTAAATCTACAGCATGTCCTAGAGAAAACCAAAGTTTGGAGGACAAAGAGCAGGGCTAATTCATCTTTGTGTTCCAAGGCCTGCAATGGTGCAGAGTATATGTAGATGCCAATAATCTTTGATGAATGAGTAAATACAGGAAGGAATGAAGACTCAGGGAAGCAGATTTAAGCTCAGAAATGGAAGCCTTTGCCAGACCTTGAAAATTATCTAAAATTAGAATGAGGGTCCCCTGAGAGGGCTGAGTTCCCTGTTGGGGGAGCTGTTCTAGTGGAATCCAGACTGCATCTTGGAAAGTGCTTCAGAGAAGGAATTCAAGGAAACTCTAGGCTTCCTTTAAAGCCTAAGAACCTTTAATTCTGTTTTAAAAGAGGAGATAAAACACACTACAATGTCAGGAAGAATGCTCACTCTGCAATAGCTTTAAGGCAGAATTGGACTCTAAGAGAAAGTTATAAAGATATAATAGAGAGAAGGAACAAAAAAACCCCAGAGCATCAAAACATGTCAGAAAAGGAATCAAAGAATAAAGGAAAATATGTGTTATGCAATGATTTTTTTCTCCTTAAACCTTTGAGTATGTATATTTCTTCATGCAGAATCATATATCAATAGTATGTATGTATGTGTGTATATATATATATCAGTGATGCGTGTTGAATATCTGCCTCCTGTGCTCAAGATACCATGATAGGAACTATATATAACCTCCTGAAACTGGTACAGTCAGTAATGATTTCAGGATGGAGCATAATTCACAGGGACAGCAGTTGACTAGAAGCAGATGACCAAGTTATTTTATACCCCTGCTACTGATGGGTTGTGTGATCTCAGATAAGTTCCTTATGTTCTACTCCGTGGAATTAAAAACAAAAAAACACACCAATAACACAATCTATCCATTCTTATGAGATGTGCAGACTAGGTGTCAGGAGTGGATCTCTTAGAAACCTACAGACTTCAAGTCCCTCACTGCTGCCACTGCAAAGAGAATCAGATCAAGCGTAGCCTGGTGGGCAGGCTCCCACCACCAAGTCCCGCCCCCTGCACACCAGCTCATCCTTCACCACACCCCCTTGCCTTTTTCTAGCTTCTGGTGGTCCCTGAGCAGGCTGTGCATCTGCCCTTGCTATTGGCTCTGTCTGAAATGCTTGCTCTCTCCTTCTTCACTGGATAAATTGTCACCATATCCAGGGCTCCATGCTTAGCCAGCTTCTCCCTGAGCTGCCAGATCTGGGCTGTTGGGCTTCCTTATCTCTGGGCCCCAGGCACCCCTCCTACCACACAGTACAATTTCTCAGATTCTGATCACCTTAAAATGTGAGACTGTGCCTTATGCCTCTTCCCTCTCCTGGTTGCGGCACACAACCTCAATAAATCTGGTCAAACCTGAGGATGAGTAGGAAAGTTGGCCAGCAGGAAAAAAGAGATAGATCGAGGGATTTCTTGGGACAAGGTGCTAGATGTAAGCGTTCAGGAGTTGCCAAGGAACCGGGAGTGTTTTGGGGTGGACAAAAGATAGTGTGCGGGCAGCAAAGAGACTCAAAATGATGCCAGTCATCCACGATAATTAATTCACATTCTGCTATGACAAGACAAAGCAGGATGCCTGTTCTCCCGCTTTCCCTCACAAATCCCTGGAGAGAATGAAGTCTTCTCCCTGGCCCTCTTCTCCTTGAATCCCCACTGTTTGCCAGGCTCCCAAACGTCTCCCGGGGCTGTGCCAGCAGGGTCTGACTGCTTTTGAGAGCAGAGGCTCCTCATCTCCCACCGCCATGGCAACCAGCAGCCCAGCAGTTGTTTCCATTCCAGGCAGAGGCAGGAGGGTGGAGAGAGAGCGCTCTGCTTCTCCCAAACCCTGACAAAGCAATTATTACATTTCACATTGACGAAGAAACGCGGCTGGCAACTGTGCTTTTAGGAGGAGAAAAATGCTAAGCCCTGGTTTCATAGATATACCTTTGCTTTTCCCATTTTGTCCTTCTGGTGTATTCACTTGGGAGCTGCTGAAAATGTCCCCGTGCTTGCTTTATTAGCATCGCCCATTATGCTGCTTTTCAAATAGCCGACTGGCTTAATAGAGGTGTGTAACCTTGGAAGAAGTGCATCCTCGTCGAAGTTTGCGTGCCAGCCTCTAATTTCTCATCCGTTCCCCTATAAGTTGAACTGCAGGCTTTAATTGGTCAAATCATTAAAGGAGGTAATTAGAGCCTGGTGAAAGCAGGCTGGGGAGGAGGAGGGAAGAGGCAAACAATGGTATCTATGATCAAGGGCATCACCGAAAATGCAGTGACAGGAACTCTTCTTTTGGCTTCCTGCCTTCCTGCTTGCTTGCCTACGATAAGAGCTGCCGGAGCCTTCTTCAACCACTAATAAATCATTTTCAGAGCTCCATAACCTCCCTGGTATAAAAATCGTAGTTTTGCAGCCTCTCTGTTCTTGTTAATGCAGATCTTTCTGGACTCTGGCCCACAGTAGACCTTGAAGACCCTTCCAATTGAATAGTAGTACTTTAAGCCCAAGCTTCCTTCCAAGGGGCTGTGAATAGTGACCCTGGCAGCTCTGTCTGTCCCTGCAGTTGGCATCTGCTAGGTTCTAGGGGTGGATAATGACCCACAGGCAGCTCCTGATGCGTTGATTAGTTTGTAAACCTCAAGAGACACAATAGAGACAGGTTGAGAGAAGTGACCTCAGAATCGGGACGCTGAGAAAAAAATGATTTGGAGGCGCCACCACAGAGAACAATCCCAGAGGCCCAAATGCTTTCAGACCTGATCCCAAAGGGATGGCTACTGATCTAGTTCTGCTTGAGGCATGGAGAGTTCCAAGTAGGCGTCTCCCCTGTCTTGCCTCACACAATTTAATGTGATTTTCAAATGATTGGCATGCACAGAGTGCCAGAGAATATGTATATTCTTGCAGAAATAAGACCACAAATTTGAAAGTTTGGGGCCAAATTCTGGCTGCAAGAAACACAGCCAGAATTTGTCCCTGGGTCCTTCTTTCTAAAGGCTGCTTAATTAGGAGGTGACTAACTTCAAAATGACTGTTATCACTGACAGGCAGGCAGAGAGATAGCATAGAACTGACCACACTTCCAAGATTCTCCCTCAATTACGCTCCCTTTGATCTCCTGAAAAAGAAAAAGAAGGAAAGAAGGGAGAAAAAGGAACTTTCTCAGGGCAACTGGCTCTAATTGTAGCCTTTATGAATTTTTTTTCTGTTCACTCTTCAATAAAAGCTCCTTAGTTGAACTCCAAAGTTCACACAGCAATTAAATGTGCATTTGTAGTGTGTCCAAGATTGCAGCTCTTTTTTAACTGTAAAAAATATTTTTGTAAGAAAAAATAATGGAAAGACTGAGCCATAGCATTTTTTAGCATGGAACTCGAGTTAGTTCTGCAAATGTGTACCTTGGGACCTTCCAAGCGATTGGTAGAAGGTCCCCTGAAATACCATGAGGAGAGAGCCCATGTAGCTGGTGACACTGGATTTGCTGTAAGACTGAAGAAGCTCCTTTAAGACCGTGTTGATTTTTAAAATGTTTTAAAACGGTAAGTTTCATGTTTGCTCTTGTATTGGACTGCAGCTCCCTTTCAGATGACAAATGTTCCCAATTAACTTCAAATGGAGACATAGGAGCCAGACAGCTGGAAGGGAGCCTAGATATCATGGTTTAGTTCAACCCACCCCTTTTACAGATGAGAAAACAGGGACTAAAAGAAGTTAAGTAACTGAGACATATCCTCTTCAGTATTCTTTCTCCCACATGCTCATACCAAATCTAGTAACATGATTTTGATGACTAAGAAAGAAAAAATAAAAGCGTGTCACTATTTTATCATATACTTGAAGCAACTGTCACTGTAAACATAGATAGCACAGCTATTCATATTAAAATAACTAAAATGTATAAATGGAAGAATAGAAAATATAATGTCCGAAAAAGAACAAAATCCATCTCTCCCCTGATATCTATCAAGTCCCAGCAACCCTGGATTTGGTAGCTGGAATACCTTTGGTTCCAAGGCAACATCACAATAAAATCAGGGTACAATCTAGGAGAAAATGGATCCCCAGGTAGCTCAGTGGTAAAGGATCCACCTGCCAGTGCAGAAGATGCAGGAGATGCAGGTTCAATCCCTGGGTCAGGAAGATCCCCTGGAGAAATTGCAACTGGCTCCAGAATTCTAGCCTGGAAGATCCCATGGACAGAGGAGCCTGGCGGGCTACAGTCCGTGGGGTCACAAAGAGTCAGGCGTGACTGAGGAGCTGAGGGTGCGCACAGGCCCCACCGCGGCTGTGCTGTGATCAATCGTGTCTGATGCTTTATGATCACATGCACTGTAGCCCCCCAGGCTACTCTGTCTATGGTATATTCCAGGCAAGAATACTGGAGTGGGTTGCCATTTCCTTCTCCAGGTTCAAACCGGTGTCTCTTGCATTTCCTGCATTGGCAGGTGGATTCTCACTGTACCACCTGAAAATAAAACGACATGGAGATAGCTGGAGAAATGAAACATTTAAGATGCGAATTTTAAAGTACTTAGAAAAAATGGAAAGAATAGCTTTCAATACATTCCCTAAAGAGCTACCTTGTGAAAAGCATCTTGGGTTTTCATACTCTACCTCATTAATTTCTTCAGACTTGTTATGGGAAACCTGGCAATAGGAATAGATGAAGAGCTCAATATCTTTGCTCATTCAATAAATGTACTTAAATTTAGTTTATCAGTGGCAAGTTCATGTGGAAATCAACCTAATAGAAAGTAGATTGTGACCAACAGCTCATTACATGGGAGAAAGAAGCTATAGATGTAGACTATAAACGACCTAGATTTTACCCAGTGTTCCTTTTCTGACCATCACATGTAGGTTATGTAATGGTAAATACATTACTTAATTTGGGGCTTGAAGCTCAGTGTCTATTTCTGTAAAATGGGAATAACTCCTCTCTCTCTGGTGTGCTTTAGTCCACAGAGGGAGAATGGAAGAGAGGCATGAGCAGAGGTGTGAGGGAGAGGGATAAAATGCAGACAGAGGATTCACACCCACCTACAAAGAAGACTCCAAAGACAATGATCAGTCATCAGTCGTAGGAGCTCTTTGACTCTAGATTAAAGACACCAAGTGAGCTATTCAAAGAGTCTAGCTAAGCCCTTAGGAGAAATTCATCTTCAGTAAAGTATAGCCATTATTGATTAGAGAAAAGAAGCAATATAACTTAAAGGTCAAAAGATCAGGCTCTGGCATAGGCAGTTTTATCCTACCTTTTCCATCAATGGACCACTCTTAATTTATTAAACACTTATCTGTAAAATGGAAATAAGACTAGTATATGAGGATTACATGAGATCATATGCCTAAAGAATTAATAACAGCATTTGGAGTATAATAAGTATTCAGTATATGTTAGCTAGGAAAAAGATTACTTGTTTTTCAAAACTTTAAGATAATTGTTAGAAAACAGCTATTAAAAAATACTAGACAATGTCTATGTGGAACTAAGAAAATAGTTTCCTTTTTATATACGACATATTGCAAGAGACTGCTGCCGGGTAAGCTTTTCTAGCTCCATGGATGCTGAGACCAAACAAGGCAGCCCCTTCAGGGACACAGCCGCATATGTTGACAAATAGAACATTTAAGGAAAGACACTACCTCTTGGGTGCTCACCTCACTGAATCCTTAAGGAGATAGTCAACATCATAGACTCAGAAACACTCACATGCTTTGCATTCCTAAGTAAAAGCTTCAACCAAAAGTATAGTTGAATTGATTTCCAACTTAAAGCCTGTAGAAGTGCAAAAATACATATTAGCAGAGAAAATGCTACTCTAACTGCACATAGATTGTCTCTCTGGACCTTTCTCCCTTTCTGTAATCTCACTCTGCAATCATCACTAAGGACGTTCATGCTCAGTCGCTTCAGTTGTGTCTGACTCTTTGTTACTCCATGGACTGTAACCCACCAGGCTCCTCTGTCCATGAGATTCTGCAGGTAAGAATACTGGAGTGGGTTGCCATGCCCTTCTCCAGGGGATCTTCCTCACCCACGGACTGAACCTGAGTCTCCTCTGTCTCCCCCATTGGCAGGCATATTCTTTACCACTGAGCCATCAGGGAAGCCCTTACTAAAGATAGGCTGGTGCTAAGCAAGTGACAGGTGTTGAGATTTCAAGATGATCAAGTCTTGGGGGGTCAAAATCCATCAAGCAACGCAGGTAAAAGATCATCAGAACCATAATATCTGCGAAATGTAATCAAGGCACCATCCGTGACTGTGGAACTGAAGAATGCTTGAGAAAACAACTTTTGAATTGGGTCTTAAAACAGGAAGACTGCTTTGCAGGGCAAAAAAGGGAATGGCTCTGTTAAATGGAACTCAGATGACAGAGAGAAGAGGACAAATAGGAGATGACGTTTCTAAATATATCTGCTACTAGAACCAAAGGCCACCAACTTCACAGAAACTCCTGCTGTTTCCTTTTCCCTCACTCCCCTCACCCACTCCAGTATTCTTGCCCGGGAAATTCCATGGAGAGAGGAGCCTGGTGGGCTACAGTCCATGGGGTCACAAAGAGTCGGACATGACTGAGCTACTAAATAACAACCAAACCTCAACTCACAGTGTACAACCACGGTGACCCCAGAACTCACCCACAACTGTAGAGACTTAGAATAGTAGCAGCCTCTGTGACTTTTCACTGTGGATGCGGGGGTGGGGGGGTGGGATGTCAACTTGGAAATTACCTATCTTCTTGGTAATGAGTTCTCATTTCACACTTGAATGTGATCTCAATGGCGAGTATCAACTGGCCACCCAGCAGGGCTCCCATTGGCAGGAAGAGCCTCAGGATATTCTCGTCTGAATGTTGTGGCTGCTGGCATGCCCACAGATTTCAGAAGACAAGAAAGTAGCAGTGGGCATAGACTCCTTAGGCCAGAGGATTCTGTGATCTGAGCTTATTCTCTTCACTTGGAATTTAGACATCACCAATTCCCAGAATTAGAAAACTAAAGTTTCTTCTTAAGAATATACTGAGAGGTTTAGTTTCATAAATATTTATTTTGGTCCACTGGGAATAACACATGTAAGTATATGTGTGTATGTGTACATATATGTGTATGTGTATATATACATATATATACACTAAAATGTATAAAGTAAGAATAAAACATGTAATGTCTGAAAGAGAACAAAAACACCACTGTCTCTTCTGGTATCTATATCATATGTTATATGCATATATATGTGTGTTTGACATACAGTATTCTAGAAAAATACTTTCTGATTTCTTGGGAAATAAGAGATGTGTGTGTATGTCTATCTTCTTATATATATGTATTGGGTGGAATATATATATAACTAGCTTGTATATCATAATACCTATTCTATTTCCAGAATGATTATATATTTATAATTAAATTATGGTGAATTGAAATTTACTTTATGTCTTAATATAGTTAAAATGAATATGGTGATGGGTTGCACAGCCAAATTTTTAAAAAACATGAATGTGCTGAATCATACAGTATCTTCAAAAGTATTCAGTTCACTTCATTCAAGACACTAGGAAAGATGCACAGATTAATCTTGCTTGGAGGTTACAAAAACCAGAACAGAGAAACTTGACCAGATAGACATTGAGTTTTTGAGTAACCTCAAAGGAAGAAATTAACATGGTTCGTGTTCCGTGTCGTCCCCTACCCATGAGTGGGTGAAGCCACTCAGTCGTGTCTGACTCTTTGCAACCCCATGGACTGTAGTCCACCAGGCTCCTCCATCCATGGAATTTTCCAGGCAAGAGTGCTAGAGTGGGTTACCATTTCCTTCTCCAGGGGACCTTTCCAACCCAGGGATTGAATCCCGGTCTCCTGCACTGCAGCCAGACACTTTGCTGTCTGAGCCACCAGGGAAGTAAGCGCAAAGGAAGGAATTAACATGGTGCCTGTTCCGCGGCGTCCCCTGCCCGCAGCCATCCACGTCGTGGCGCATTTGTTTAACCTGGAGCACTACTACTGGAGCCAGTCGCCAGAGGCAGAGGGACTCGTGGCTGCACTTTCCAAACTTGGTGACACCCCGAACGAGACCTACCTCAACCCCATCCGGACCTTCCACACAGTGAGTTCTTGCATATTACCTCCTTTCTCATCCCCTAAATCCTTCCTTTTATGATCCCTTTATAAGGAATCCTGTATTTCAAAAGCTTTTGATAAAAATTTTTTAAAAGCTAGAGAGCCAGTTTCTGCCAAATGGTAACATCAATTTCACCTTTTAAAAGAAGTTCTTTTTCTTCTGCCATCATCATTGCTAAGAGGTTATGAGCAAGAAAATTTGATGCCACTTAATTAGTTTATAGCAAAAATAAATAAATAAATACACCTAAACAAGGAATGAAATAACCTATTAAACCTTACTTTAAGTTTTTAAAGTAGCTCATGATTAGATATTTTTTGCCAATATTAGAATCATAAAGAATGTGAAGTGCCATCTAAATTCAGGGATGATGAATTGGATGTCTTTATTTTCAGTTTGCAAATTGTTTTCTGGATTGCTTTTCCTGTGTCATTTTTGGCACACAAATGACTAGCTAGTTTGCCAAATCTGATGCTGGACAGAGCAGCAAATTCCATAATGAGACCTGCATGGCCAGTGACATCATTAATGCTAATTAGTTGTGTGTACATATAAGAAACAAAAAGAAAACCCAATGTGTAGCCTCAGAAATCCTCCTAAAAAGACATTTCTTTCCTTTAATTCACCTCCTGCCTGTTTTCCTGGTTGATCTAAACTTTTGCCATGTACTGCCTATCATATTGGAAAATGTATGCTGCATGTTGACCAAGATCAAAAATCTGTATTGTCCAAGAAGAGCCTAAGACAATACTCTCCAAAATGGAAATTCCTCCAGTACTGTCTGGGCCATCTCTTTAAGTGACCCTTTTGCCCATTAGCCTTACTTGAAGAAGCAATATTCAAAGTCTCTTTCTGGGGAAATTCTTCCATGTCATGTCTTCTAATTATCCTACAGTGATTTTGAAAATCAGGCCATTGATCTAGTAGAGCTACATTTTCTTAGCTGACAACAATTAGAAGCTACAGAGGCCCTAAGCCTATGGGAATGGAAGGCCTTTGGTGTACTTACTGGAGCTGCAGGATTTATCTGGGCACCTACTGGGGTTAACTCTGTCCCCCATTAAGACTCTGGGAAATCTGTTGTGATACATAACCAAGAATAAATCTCAAGATTTTGAAGAGACTATACAATAACTTGTATTTATTACAAATACTTTTAAAGTAATTTGAAGCAAATTAAACATGATTAAGCTACTCCCCATATGGCTATTTCAAAATTTTAAAGGCAATATACTATGTAAGTACTAATTAAGGTCAAGAAACCTTCTAATCTAGGATATTTAGAGAAAGATGGGTACCCATAACACAACATGTACATTATAGAGCATTTCTAATGAGACACAGAGGAATTGTTTTAGATGATCCCTTGCAACTCAAACCAGTCTATAAATATGTCACAAGAAGAGGGAAGTGGGGATTTGCTTTAATAAGCAAAGAAGAATGATTTGAAATTAGCACACCATGTGATATCAATGGATTTCTAAAATGCCTGAGTACAGTGGGAAAAAAAAAAAAAAAAAAGGTCTTTTAAATGTTTTAGACATAACCCTTTCAGTTTTATTTCCACTGTTTGCTCTACAAAGGAAAAAGTAAACAACAGAGAAGTCCCTGTTTAAATTACCTCAAGATCTCAAAGCGGCCCAAATCAATGAGATTTTACTGACAAAAAATACAGTGTGCATTTATGGAGCTCATAGTTGTCTCAAAGATAGAAACACAGTGTGTGAATACTAATGACTTGACCAGAATATGGCAAACTCCCAATAAAACAAAATGTTGTATGATTCATATTCTGAAAAGCTATTTAACCATCCTCTACACTAACAGGTCAGAATTCTGGCCTTGTGGCAGGGTCTATCTAATAAGAATAGCTGTATCTTTATTGATCACCTAGGATTTACAAAGCCGTATTCCAAGCCTCATGAGGTGGCATGAAAGAAATGCAAGTCATGGTCCTTCCAATTAAAAATCGAGAGCAAGGAATAACTGCCAGGGGAACAGAGTGTGCAGCTGCTTTATTAGGGATGCCCCTGAGGGACCTCTCCAGAAAAGTGTTTATTAATGTTAAGATGCAATTAAGCATGGTGAGTCTCATTTTTATTTTAAAAATTAAAAACTTGAAACTCGGGTTTTTTTTTGCAGTATTGTATCCTAAAATGCATTTTCATATATTGTCCTAATTACAATTCAACATCATCAACTTTGGCATGCTGGCTGATTTATACAGATGGGGAAAAAAATAGTTAACAAAATGACATTGGACAAAATTTGAGCATAGTGAATTCCACCCTCCGGTGGCAGAGGAAAGGATAAGAAGTGCCTTGTTAGAAGTGTATGGGGACCCTTCCCAAGGTTAATGTGCTTCTGACTAGTACATTGTGTATTGCTCCCTGTTTGGATTCTCAAATGTTGATCCTAAAATGGAAAAACAGAACTGAGTCATTAATGTGATGGTGTTTGTTTCTTTTAGAACACAATCACTGAGTTGCTAACTACAATCGCAGGCATTACTGGCCTATTGATCTCTCTGGCTTTGATCTTGATCATGACCTCTTCCACCGAGTTCATCCGGCAGGTGTCCTATGAATTGTTCTGGTATACGCACCATGTTTTCATCATCTTCTTTATCGGTCTGGCTATCCACGGAGCGGGGTGAGTCCCTTTGACACTCAGTGAGTAAGATTTTATCTCTGTGAATCTCAGAATAGTCTAGAAAGTCTTTTGGATGGAGGAGCATGACATGCAGGACAGATGGACGCAGAGAACGTATGAAAAAGCAAATTCACTATGCCAAACATAGTGAATTTTTTAGTTATGCTGGAAAAAAAAGCAATATAGATGGTTAAGGACTTCATTTTTTCTAACCAATTCTGTTGGGAAATTTTGACAGGTATATGGGAATTTTAATGAAAGCTGGATAACAATAGATCTATATTTTATTTAGAATCTATTTCCACAATCCAATTTATATGGGAATCCTTGGGATATATATTTTTGATACTCAGATTTTACTTTTGCTGGACTAAAATAATCCATTAGGAAACCCCGTGTGGTGGAGGGACAGAGTGTGAGATGACCAACCTGATCTAGGCTGTGCCACTAGTCACCAGAGTGACCACTTGCAAGCCATTTCAATTTTTTGAACCTCAGTTTCCCCATCTGGCATCTAGGATTCCTTTTTGCTCAAACATCCCATAAAATGCTGTTCTGGCATTCAACACCCACCTGATATTCTTAATTCTTTCATCAGGAAGCTAGAGTAGCATCATCTGAAATATAGGACCTTCAAAGATAATGTTTTTAAGTCTTTACATGTTACCAGAATTGTGCAGGAGGCAGTGATGAAAACCATCCCCAAGAAAAATAAATGCAAAAAGGCAAAATGGTTGTCTGAGTAGCTGTACAAATAGCTGAGAAAAGAAGAGAGTGAAAGGCAAAGGAGAAAAGGAAAGATAAGATATAATCTGAATGCAGAGTTCCAAAGAATAGCAAGGAGAGATAAGAAAACCCTCCTCAGTGATCAGTGCAAAGAAATAGAGGAAAACAATAGAATGGGAAATACTAGAGATCTCTTCAAGAAAATTAAAGATACCAAGGGGGCATTTCATGCAAAGATGGCACAATAAAGGACAGAAATGGTATGGACCTATCAGAAGCAGCAGAAATTAAGAAGAGGTGGCAAGAATACATAGAACTATACAAAAAAAATATCTTAATGACCTGGATAATCATGATGGTTGAGCACTCACCTAGAGCCAGACATCCTGGAGTGCAAAGTCAAGAGGGCCTTAGGAAGCATCACCACGAACAAAGCTAGTGGAGGTGATGGAATTCCATTTGAGCTGTTTTAAATACTAAAAGATGATGCTGTGAAAGTGTTGCATTCAATATGTCAGCAAATTTGGAAAACTCAGCAGTGGCAACAGGACTGGAAAAGGTCAGTTTTCATTCCAATTCCAAAGAAGGGCAATGCCAAAAAATGTTCAAACTACTGCACAATTGCACTCATTTCACACACTAGTAAAGTAATGCTCAAAATCCTCCAGGCTAGGCTTCAACAGTACATGAACCAAGAGCTTTCAAATGTTCAAGCTGGATTTAGAAAAAGTAGAGGAACCAGAGATCAAATTAGCAACATTCGCCGGATCACAGAAAAGTCAAAAGAGAATTTCAGAAAAACATCAACTTCTACTTCATTGAGAATGCTAAAGCCTTTGACTGTGGATCATAATAAACTGTGGAAAATTCTGAAAGAAATGGGAATACCAGACTGCCTTACCTGCTTCCTGAGAAATCTGTATGCAGGTCAAGAAGCAACAGTTAGAACTGGACATGGAACAACAGACCGGTTCCAAATTGGGGAAGGAGTACATCAAGGCTATATATTGTCACCCTGCTTATTTAACTTATATGCAGAGTACATCATGCTTGTGCGATGAAGCACAAGCTGGAATCAAGATTGTCGGGAGAAATATCAATAACCTCAGATATGCAGATGACACCATCCTTATGGCAGAAAGTGAAGAACTAAAGAGCCTCTTGATGAAAGTGAAAGAGGAGAGTAAAAAGGCTGGCTTAAAACTCAACACTAAAAAAACTAAGATCCTGGTATCTGGTCCCATCACATCATGGCAAATAGATGGGGAAACAGTGTCAGACTTTGTTTTCTTGGGCTCCAAAATCACTGCAGATGGTGACTGCAACCATGAAATTAAAGCTTGCTCCTTGGAAGAAAAGCTATGACCAACCTAGACAGCATATTAAAAAGCAAAGACATTACTTTGCCAACAAAGGTCCAAATAATCAAGGCTATTGTTTTTACAGTAGTCATGTGTGGATGTGATAGTTGGACCATAAAGAAGGCTAAGCATCAAAGAATTAATGCTTTTGAACTGTGGTGTTGGAGAAGACTCTTGAGAGTCCCTTGGACAGCAAGGAGATCAAATCAATCAATCCTAAAAGAAATCAGTCCTGAATATTCATTGGAAGGACTGATGCTGAAACTGAAGCTCCAATACTTTGGCCACCTTGTGTGAAAAAAAACAATGCATTGGTGAAGACCCTGATGCTGGGAAAGATTGGGAGGAGAAGGGGACGGCAGAGGATAAGATGGTTGGATGGTGTCACTGACTCAATGGACATGCATTTGAGCAACTCTGGGAGATGGTGATGGATAGGAAAGCGTGGAGTGCTGCAGTCCACAAGGTCACAAAGAGTCAAACATGACTGAACAACAACAACAAACTAGTTTGTCCCATATTAATTATTTCATAAATTGATGTTTTTTTCCCACGTTAAAATTTTAAAGCACATTCATATAAGCAGATAATCAGTTTGACCCCAACAACAGTCCTGTCCAATGAAGACGGCGCCAGTATTCCCATTTCATAAGGAGGAAATAGATGCTCAGAGGGTTAAGTGATTCACTCAAAATCCAAGGACAAGTAAATGACAGAGTCAGATGCAAGACACTGGCTTTCAGACAACCCACCCTTTAGTGGTAACAAGCCCTGGAGATCAGTCTCTACTTACATGAATAAAACATTCCTCGACACTTGTGAGAATGTGATTGGTGATACTGCAAAGCCCTGCATGGCTTGCCAGAAGCTCCTCTTCTGCTACCCACGCTCGCTGGATACTCTGTCCTGCACCCATTCTCCTGCCCTAGTAGCTGTTGAGTGCAGGGGGCTGGTCTCAGAGGTGGGCTCTGTTTCTGCCCAGGTCTGGAAGGGCAAGCACACGGCGATGGAGACCGGATGGCCGGCCGAAAAGGTCACCCACCTCGTGGTGACTCTGGGTCCCATGTGGGGCCCTCTGGCAGTTCTTCTCAGTTTGCACCTCCCAGCAAGTCAGCCGCCTCCTCCAACCTCCCACCCCATCCTAGATGTACCCCCAATCTTAGCCTCCCCTTCTTGCAAGGGGGCTGTGTGCCTTCCACTGGCTCTGCCTGGTTAAGAGCTTCCCCATCATCCATTAGCTTGTCCAACACACAAACACAGAAGGGAAAATTGCCCCCGGCAGCATATTTAACCCTAAATCAACTAGCCATCCCTCGGCTAGTCTTTGGAAACCTAGTTGTCAATGTTCACGTTGATGCTGCTGCTTGGCTAAGGGCTTTCTAGCCTCTTTTAACTTTAAAATAGCTGCACTTGACTCTCCTGAATGTGTCATCCTTCACCCTGACTGTATTTGGGGGATGGGGTGTGTGGTATGTAGTCCCCAAGCCTTCCACCCCAAAGGCTGTCAGGCCTTCCTTTCTCTCTGAGCTCTTCTGCCGATGCCAGAGTGTTAACCCCTGGAGTTCACTTGAGAGCTCTTCATAATTCACGTGCGTCTAGAAGACCTCTTCACAAAAATTATGCATGCATCGCCCTGATCCTTCCTCCTCCGCATTCACTCCATGGTGCATTGTAGGAGCACAAGAGGATTTCAATGGGCAGTGTTTCACTGGAGATATTTTTTAATATCCAAATAACATTTCACAAGATGAAATTTTTTTTTTTTAGTCATTTTAACTTAGTTGAAAGGCTTATTTTGGGATAAGGGCCTCATTTAATCTTCTCAGCTTGAAGTATTCTACAGCTACTGTTTACAGCAAAAAGTAATTTGCAAATTCTATACAAAAATGCCAAGTAAAGTAGGATTATTGCAATGTGTTAAAGCCCACTAATCTTCTTATTATGGGATGGCATGGATGAAGACATAAAAAGTTTAAAATTTTTTAAAAAGATGCTTACTGCATTTGAGAAATGTTCTGAGGTCCCTTGGGATACAAGAAGAATTGTCTGAGGCCTGAGAAGGAAGGTGTTAAAATTTACAGATTCTTTTCATCTGGCGTCTATTTTATTCACTCTTCCTATGTCTGGGCATCGTTTGCTCATGGGAGATTCACAGATAGTTTTGCTCATCTAACTCAAAGGGATGTTACCAAGTTTGGATGACTTCCATAGAACAGACTAGGACAGAGGCCAGGACGGCAGTTCTCCAGGCCACTTCCAAGGGCGTTGCTGCACCCTCCTCCCAGGCAAAAGCGGCTGTGTTACTCCACAGGCTACCCAGGACCTGAGCAGCCTAGTGTGATGCGAAGCACACACTAAAGCTTCATGTGATGCTAAGCTTTCTCTGCAAGGACCATGTTCCTCAAAAAATAAACCCATGTATTTTACTCAAAACACCTAGGAAGTGAGCAACGCCTAGGTTGTATGACCTCAGTACCCCACGCGTCACAGCCCGTGCACCAGTAGATAAAGGAAGGAATTTGCCCCGAAGCAAATTGTCCGGGGTCAGTTGATACCGCATGTGTAGGAAATCTAATATAGGAGGATCACAGGACTCTTGATCCAGTGCTCCATTCACGAAGGCCAACTTCTTCTTTCAGTCTCCAATTCAACAATATCATCTTAAAAGGCACATTTTACATCGACCTTTCTGGACCCCGTCAAATACTAAGCCTGCTCTGGGTCACTGGGGGAACACATACCATTATTCAAGGCACTTCTTTTGACTTCTTCACTTGACAACTTGAAGGTGCTCAGAAACAAACCAGGAAGGGAAGAAGTTCAATAAATTCACAAAAGACCCAAATAGTACAGTTAGCCAATTAGCCCGAATCAGCAATCAGGACAAGATGTAACCTAATTAGATTCAACAGTCTACAAAAGGATGTGTTCAAACAATTTCCTTCATTATGAATTCTCTAATGTAGACACTTTCAATTTAACACAGGATACCACCGAGGGGCACTTCTTTTCTGGGCTCTTCAAAGTTGCTTGAAGCTTCTTAAATTCCTATTTTTAAAGAAGCTCAGGGAAATGCACCCCAGCCCAGATTGCAAGACAGTGAAAGTGTTATTGTAGAGTCCGTCATAGTCTATGTATCCGTGGCAATCACAAGGCACAAAATCACTTTCGAATCTGAGGGCTTTATTATTATTTTTTTTAATAACAAGCCGGATTGTTCGAGGCCAAACCCCTGAGAGTCTCCTGCTGCACAACATCACCCTCTGCAGAGACCACCCGGAGGAGTGGCAGGTCCGGTGCCCCGTGCCTCAATTTTCTGGCAAGGAACCTTCGGTAAGAACGAGCCCAGGAGCTTTTAAAAATAGCTGTCGCCACAGTTAAAATAGCTAGAGCTTTTACATGCTTGAAAAAAAGAACAGCCCCGTGTCACCACGAGACAAAGCCAACTCTTTATTAAGAGTGCTAATGGAGGACTCGAGTTATGGATAATTTCAAAAGAGATCCCCTGCCAAAAGCACTCTGTTCTTTTTGAAACGTGTTCTTCCACTTACATTTAAATATGGATGTCTGAGAGCATGGGATTCAGAGCCCCGCACGCACAGCCCTGTCTCTGGAGGAGTCAGAAAGCGGTGGGCTAGCCACCCTCTGCTCTCCGCACAGTCGGCTCCCTGATGCCCTGGGCGACTGCCCACTCCATCCTGAGGACTAAGAGCATCCCTTCTCAATGAATGTCAGGCAGTGCCCAAGTGAGAATCAGGCCACCTTTGCAAGCTTGCCTTCTTTCTTTCCACAACTTACGAGACAGAAAGAAATTGAAAGTACATACATTTACTTCCTGTTCTAATTAAGCTTCTATTCCTGAAATAATGACAATATTAGACCAAAATAGACTTAATTAGAGTAGATAATAGTGTCCAAAATCTCAAAAGTAAGATTTCCTGGGTATGCTGTCAGGATGACAGTTGATGACATGCTGCTGCTGCTGCTGCTAAGTCACTTCAGTCGTGTCCAACTCTGTGACCCCATAGATGGCAGCCCACCAGGCTCCTCTGTCCCTGAGATTCTCCAGGCAAGAATACTGGAGTGGGTCACCATTTCCTTCCCCAATGCATTCATGCATGCTAAGTCGCTTGAGTCGTGTCCCACTCTGCGACCCCATGGACAGCAGCCCATCAGGTTCCTCTGTCCACGGGATTCTCTAGGGAAGAATACTGGAGTGGGTTGCCATTTCCTTCTCCCAATTGATGGCATAGATAAATAGAAATAACAATTTTCTTCGGTCTTATCATGTGTCTCAGAACAATGCAAACCTTGGGACAGCTGGGTAATGTGTAAAAGAAAGTGAATGAAGCCAGCAGATTAAAACAAGGAGGAAACAAGGGACAAAAAAGTGCATGGTTGTGCTCAGTCATGTCTGACTCTTTTGCGACTCTATGGGCTATAGCCACCAGGCTCCTCTGTCTATGGGATTTCCCAGGCAAGAACACTGGAGTGGGTTGTTATTCCCTTCTCCAGGGGATCTTCCCCGCCTCCCAAGGATTGAACCTGCATCCCTTGAATCTCCTGAATTAGCAGGCAGATTCTTTACCCCTGAGCCACCTGGGAAGCCAAAAGATATTTAAAAATGGGATAATAGTATATAAATGGTGAGGATTCAGGAAATTAAGTCATCAGCATATGAAGAATATAATGATTGACTTTTTCAAAAATCTTCAACTCATTTAATTAAGCACTGGATTTTAAGGATGAAAACTGCTAGGAGGAATGTTTAAAACCAAGAGAAGTGGAATAGATGTGCCCATTAGACTGTGGTTCTTTTAATGGCCAGTATAGATTGTCTCTGTCTTAAACTCAACTATCGGGAGCCACTACCCAGCCTGCATATTAATGAGGAACATGAATGCCTCTCTCAAATGTTCAGCTACAGTGTCTCCATAAAAAAATCAATCCTCTCCCACACCTCATGAATACAGACTAGAGCCTGCTCCCAGCAGCGTTTGCTGACATTAATTATCATGAGAAGGGGGCACGTACCCACCTCTCTGTTCACTCTCCCCTGCTTTACCTCCTTGCACACCCAAACTCGTGTTGTCACTCTTGCCCATTATTTTTAATGGATCCTGATTCGAAGCGTGTGTGGGCTGTGCAATTACCGCTTGGCTGAGCTGCACAATATTCTTTCTGTTGTCTGAGAGACACCGAATCCAAAAGGCATCCCAAGGACAAGGAAGGGTTCCTGCGCCTCACCGCGCCACCCCTTCCCTGTCTTCTCAGGCCTCCATCGCGTCCTCTCTGCCTCTCTTGACTCAGTGCATTTTCATGGTGCTTTTCTCAAGAGAATATTTATCAGTTCACCTTTAGGGGTGCACCTACTCTCCCTCTCCTCCCAAAGCCGATGGTGCTGCATGCATCACCTCTACGAACTGAACTGCTCAAAGGAACCAATTATATTATTATTTCACAATCCCCTTTTCCCCTACTTTTCTCTCTTTCTTCCCAAACTCACAGACACATGCTGCAAGACTCCATACTCTAGAATTCCTCACGCCATCCATCTCAAAAGATACCTGGTCTTCCTTAGCCTATTTCATTTAACTGCAGCTTTAACAAATAATAATGATAATGTCTGGCACTTTTTAATTACTAAAGCATGATGTCAACAGTATAGGGAAAAGCTCTAACTCAGGTAGAGTAAATTCAGCAAACTCTTGCCAAGTGGCTGTTATATACTTGGCACTGCGCTAGATGCAAGATTCAAGGATGTGGTTCCCACCCCCTGGAAATCCTATTGTCTCGAAAAAGAGACCATTCATAAACACACACATAAAATCAAATCAAAGCCAGCATGTTCTTATTTTCTGGTAGGAATGAAAAACCAGGAGTGAAAGTGGAGGAAACAGGTTTTAGTACTGCAGCTTTTAAATCAACATGGTTTTATTTCTACCATAAAATACTCACTGTACCGTGACTTTTTCAGTATTTTTTAGAGAAGAAAATATAAAGCTAAAAACCACAGAGTCTCTTAACATTAAAGAAACTTAGATACTAAATAGCCCTGGCCCTTTATTTATTAGATGGAAAAATTGAGATCCAAGGAGTTTTCATTTCTTACCTATGGTCACAGAGGGCATTCCAAGCAAAATCACATCAAGGAGCCAGAGCTTCTCACTCTCTGGCTGTGAACTTTCACCTCTATGCTCTTCAGCATTCATTTTGAATATCTGGCCTTTTCCCACTCCTCATTTTGCCAGCTCTCTGCTGCTATCCACAAGTATATGCCCCCAACATTGTACTCACCTCTGTGAGCAAAATTGAAACATTTAAGAGCTTGGAGGGAACCCAAATAATAACTTCCTTTGACGCTCCCATTTTATAAGGCAGAAAAGTTGAGCATAAAAGAGCCCAAGATTTTCCTAAAGGCATAGGATAAGGGAGGGTAATCCCAAGACCAGAATCCAGGTCTTCTGAGACCCATTCCAAGACTCACCCCATCACACGTCCCTCCTGCTCTGGCTGTTTCTTGTTTTCACTCGCTCTTGCCTATCCTGGTCACCCCTGTTGGGAAATATATCTTTGAATATTCATCTCTGGCCATCTTCTCCTCCATCTCTAATTTCCAAGGGCTCCAAGAATATCACAGTATAACTAAACTAGGCTTTCTCCTCCTGGAGCAATTTATATACTAGACAGAGGTAGAGGTGAGGATTAATAGCTTACATTCACCTTCCTGACTAACCGTACAAAGAAAAATAATCCATTCCATTTTATCAACATGGAAAAAGCAGAGACCATGATTGACTTGACACCAACAAAATGAAGTGTGTGATGTCTCAAACTTTCTAAAATGGGTGTGGAAGATTATTTGTAAAAATACATAGAGACCATGGGAGTGTTTTTTGCAAATCTCTCTCTAAGCTCATACAGAAAGAATTGCATCCTTGCTCTCTTTTCTGTAAATATCCAAGCTTATTCTCAAAATACTTTCTGGTTCATTCAAGCATAAGAGACCTACGGACTCACTGCTTTGGTCCAACCCCATCCTTCGTGTCTATCCCTTCCGGCCTTTTTCCCTTACTCTGATCATCATGCCTGCCTCACCCACAGCATAGGTGGACAAAAGGTTTTATTCTCTGGGCTGTTCTGAACACGTTGCTGAATCCCACTGAGGCAGAAAAGAATAAGTGGGTCAAATTGCTTTGTGTTGCCTCCATAAATGGAGCCTTTATCAGGCAAACAAGAGGCTCCCAGGGAAAAAGCACAGAAGGTTGATGTAGGTGAGAAGAGGTGCCATGCAAACAGACCTAGAAATAAACAAAAGAGCTTCGAAGAAACAAGAAAGACAACAAAAGCAAAAATAATGCTGAAGGGCTTGTGACCTGCCAACAGACAGACAAGACAGAGAAGGCTAATGAGCAGGGGAGTAATGAACAAGGAAGATGAGGAGTCGGTCGGTGAAGGTTTAGTGAATATCCGTGTTCAGGAGAAAGGGACGCCCTTATTGCTATTAAGATAGGATTCTAAGAGTAAGGTCCAGTGGATTTAGAATTCCAGGGAGAGAACTGAGGGAAATGAGGAGAAGGCTTGGGTTCTACTCCTGGCTCTCTGCGACCTCACCCCGTGTCCCTGACAATTTATACCCATTCTTGGAATGTTGCTTTTTCTTCTTTAAAAGAACTAGGCTAGATTTCCAAGAACCTTGATCATCCTAAAATTCAATGAATTAATGAGTCTCTAGTGTGAATCAAGTGTCTGTTCTTCATTGAACAGAAAGAAGCACGATTACTTGGGAAGAGCAAAGGCTGGGTAGTCAAGGCCATCTGGGTTCACATCTTCACTGTGAACCTTGTTTATCACCTTTGTGACCTGGACAATTTGTGTCATCTTGTTGAGCCGCAGTCCCCTCTTCTGCAAAATAAAGAGAATATCATATGCCTCAGAAGGTTGTTTGATTAAATTTGAAGATTAAATCTTCAAAATTTTTAAGTTCCCATTCCTTCTCTTTTAAGGAAGCAGACACCTTAGGTTGTAACCCAACCCCTGGTACAAGGGTAGCCCCGTGGAACCTTAATACAGCAGATTATACTCAGCAAAGGCTAACACAGAATGGAAATGTTCCCTGTCACAATTCTCCAGACAAGTATTGAGGCTTTTGTTCTGATTCTGTTAATCTAGATTTACAATACTGTGAAACTAACTTTGCTTTATTTCAGATGACACAGACTATGCCCATGTGTGTGAAAGTGTGTATATGTGTGTGTGAGTACATGGGTGCATGCGTGGTGTGAGAGTGTGAGTTGTTTTAGGCAGACCCGCAAAGTTATGATGCATTCTTGGCCCCCAAAATTACTATTTGAAATGTTTTTTGTTGAATTTCTCATGTCCTGTATTGACTCAGTAATGTAGTTTGTAAGCCTTTGACTTTGGTTGAGTTTGGGAGCATTTATGACCCTATCATATATAACATAAACATCAATCTACTTTCTATTTCTTTGCAAATTCAATTATTTCTAATTACATAAAGGCATCATTGATCAAGTAAGCATAAAAACCAATACAGAAGAGTTTAATCTCTTAAATAAGCTTGTAGACTTCAAGGCATAATTGAATGTTATAGTATTTAATACAAGGAGACATCTTTGTTGTTGGTAACTGGCCCAAAGTTAAAGGAAAATGTCTAAACCCCGTCGCGTTATATATTGATTGGTTCAAATTGAAAATATTTGGATTCCATTTTCATTTCCTTTTCTTCTCTCTTTGCCGCTCTCTGCAGGCTTGGAAATGGGTTTTAGGCCCCATGGTCTTGTATGCATGTGAAAGAATAATTAGGTTCTGGCGATTTCAGCAAGAAGTTATCATTACCAAGGTATGCATGTAGGTTTATGTCTGAATAAAAACCTGAGTGTAGATGAAAATTTTTTATTGGCCCAAGTTTTTAATTTGCCATTTTTATTGCAGAACCGTGTGTAATTTAGAGGCTCATCTTCTGTTCTAATAATTGCTTGTATCCTGTGCATCTTTTAGTGAGACTAATTTTACTGAAGACAGGGATCAGGGCTCCCGACTGGTACACAGAATTCTGATAAAGGTTATACTACAGCCCTGGAATCATCTGTATTTCCCTTTATTTTGGTGTCCTCTAGGGGAAAAGGCAGGAGGGCTGAGTATGCTTTACATGGATCACAGTGTCTTAGAGTATAATCGCTTCCTCCACCACATAAAAACATGGACATTGCAAACACAAAAATAATGTATATGTATTTTCAAGTACACACACTCACATTTGGAACTGCTGAGCAGAAGATGGGGGAACAGTTGCCCTTGGGTTTAGATGGAGAAGGGGCACTGGGGGGGAGTTCAAAATGGAGAGGAAGGGGACTTGCCCTAGTGAGTGAAGGCAAGAAGGTAGTGTTTTCCAATCTTGACATATCTCATCCTTGCTCCCCAATTTTTACCTTGAGCTGGAGGAAGGTCTCAGCAGATAGGTCAAAAATACATGCCCAAGCAGTAAAAGCGAAAGTGTGAAATTGTTAGTCACTCGGTCATGTCTGACTCTGAGACACCATGGACTATAGCCCGCCAGACTCCTCTGTCCACAGAATTCTCCAGGTAAGAATACTGGAGTGGACTGCCATTTCCTTCTCCATTTCCTTAGCAACCCAGGGATGGAACCTGTGTCTCTTACATTGCAGGCAGGTTCTTTACTATCTGAGCCACCAGGAAAGCCCTGGCAATAATAGTAGTGTAATAATAACTCTGCTTTTGATTAATAAGAGTAGAACTCCCGTGTCATTCTGCAACATATTGTGTTGTTTTACTTTCTTCATAGCATGTGTCATCTCCAAATACATTTCTTATATATGTTATTATTTGCAATAAAATAAAATCTTCTCTACCCCAGCTAAGATATATGCTACTTGAGAGTGAGGACTTTTTTTGGCTTCATATTATATACTATATCCCCAGTCCTAGAATAAGTCTGGAATAGAATATACATTCAAAAAGCATTTGTTGACTAAATGAATGAATGAATAAAAAATGAACACATGCCTGGGAGACTGAAAATTTACCCCAAAATCTCCCCTCGGATGTTTTAATGTCTTAGAAGAAATTCTCTGCTAACCAAACCCATGCAGCTTTGCTAATACAATATTAACAGAATACTCTATCTCTTTAACTGTCTTCACGAAAGCAAATGCACAGAAATTCCTTCATATTTCTGTTTTAAGCTGCTTCTGTGTTGCTGTTTTTAAGTTAAGCACCAAAGAATATCAAGCTGTATCAAAAGCCAGACCGTAAAACTTCTGGAAATCTACTCAAGCTGTTACTAGGGAGACCATTTAACAGCTGAATCAGAACGAGATCAGTAGGGAGAGGAGAAACTAATGATTAAAATGCTGTGAAATTCTCTTCTGAATGGAAAAGTACTGTCACAGGATCCAGACACTAGATTTTGGTCCCATATAACTCCTGTCAAAAAAGAAGACATGGGAGCCTGGAAAAAAGAGATATGTCTAAGGAGGAAAATTAATTCTTTGTCTCTGATAAGTAGCAAGTTATAGAGCACTTTACAAAGCAATAGATTTTGCATCATGCTTTCTTACATCTAAAACACAGAGCCTAAGTAGGAGACTGGACAAGGTTTGAATAACACCAAACCAAACCAACAAAACATTTCAGAGTTTGAAGATTGTTTCATACTTAGAATGAAGAAATACCAGGGTTAGTTCACAAAGGATAAAGAAAAGATACACATCATTGAAAATGGTAACAAACTAGACCTACATCTTAAAACAACATGAAGTTAATTCTGTGGCTATTTCAATAACTTTAAGGCTAATTATGTGCTATGGATGAAATGCTAGCTTATATTCTCTTGAAATTAACCAGCCTGAAATTAACTGTGCTACCGAAAACATGGTCACTGAGACAAAAAATCATGTGCTAGACATTACTTTGCCCCTGATGCAGCCGCACAAATTTCTGGCCTAGCCCCTGAAGAAGATTAATGTCTTTCTGGCTGAAGTTGCCAACTCAGACATGAAAGTTGTGGCAATGATCCTTGGAAACTCATAATTAATGGTCTATGTCAATTACACCTCAAAAGAGTTGATATAAAAATTGAAAAAGCTTTGATGGGATGAAGGCCATTGTCTTATTATTTAACCTAAGTGAAAGAACCAATGACTCTCTTGCTGTGATTTAGGTGGTAAGCCATCCATCTGGAGTGCTAGAACTTTGCATGAAAAAGCGTGACTTTAAAATGGCACCAGGGCAGTATGTGTTGATCCAGTGCCCATCCATATCCACGCTGGAGTGGCACCCCTTCACCCTCACCTCCGCTCCCCAGGAGGACTTCTTCAGTGTGCACATCCGGGCAGCTGGAGACTGGACAGAAGCTCTATGTAAGGCCTTTGGAGTAGAAGGACAGCCCCTGAAGGAGCCCTGGAGCCTGCCAAGGTGGGAGCCCATTTCTTTTTTATGTATAAGTTACCATATTATAAAAAGCAAGGTCCTTTAGTGCATCAACATGCTGAGAGCTTCTGCAGTATCTTAATTCTAGATGGTAAATTTGAAACCATTTTTAAAATTTGAGTACGAACAAGTACATTTCTTTAAAAATCAAATGATCAATAAAGGCAGGTCATGATCCAGGAACAGGAAACGTTTTGCTTTCCCGGGTCTAAAACATCACTTTGGCGAATTACAAGCCACTTGTGATGCCTAACGCAGCACTGTGCACTTTTTGCTGTCATAGTTTGTGGTTGGACAAGTCAGTCCAAAACAACACCCTATTTAGAAAAGCCTCAGTATGCAACAGAGTTTAGTATAGTCACCACGCCTTGGTTCCTCTTAGTAATCAATGGCTTAAAATTGATTCCCCCTCTTGCTACAGGATTACCCAATAAGAACTCAAAGCCTATGTTTAGGGCTCCAGTAAAACAGGGACACAGACAAAAAATGTTGGGATATACATTGTGAAGAAATTTGAGAAAATCATAATTTTTCACTGCTTTGGGCACAGAAAGAATGTAATACAACCCCAGGAATCTCTGAGACAAGCAGTGACTAAGGAGTCCAAGAGGAGAAGCACAGCCTCGTGAAGAGGAAGAAAACTCTTCCTCTAAACTCAGGAAAAAGAGAGAACAAGACCTCTTTTTTAAAATTTTCACATTAACAGATATACACTACTATATATAAAAAAGATTACAAGGGTCTGCTGTGTAGCACAGGGAACTCTAATCAGTACCTTGCAATAACCTGTAATGGAAAAGAATCAGGAAAACAATAGATATATGGCTCAGATGGTGAAGAATCTGCCCACTTGAGGGAGACCAGGGTTCAATCCTTAGGTCGGCAAGATCCCCTGGAGGAGGAAATGGCAACCCACTCCAGTATTCTTGCCTGGAGAATGCCATGGACAGAGGAGCCTGGTGGGCTGCAGTCCATGAGGTCGCAGAGCTGGACGTGACTGAGTCACTAACACTAACATATGTATGGATCACAGAATTGCTTTGCTGTACACCTGAAACAATATTAATCACCTATACTTCAATAAAAATAAATAAACGAATAAAAGACTTTGCCTTCTGAGGTAAAATGGAGGAATTTCTCGACATTGGTACTAGAGTTCTCAGCAACTTATATCTACAACCCAAAGCCAAGGGCCTCGGCATTTGACAACCTGGGTTCAAAGCCTAATTTTGCATGTGATCTTGGAGGATGTATGTAACACCTGCCTCAGTTTCCTCCTCTGTAAGATGAAAATGATAATAATAGAACATAGGTTCTGTTGAGGATTAAATATGATAGTCAGTATGATGCTCTTTGCATAATGCATAGTAAAAAAAAAAAAAAAAAAACAGTTAGCTACCCTCACTATTAGCAAAATAAGAAAGGTCATCTACCACAGAGATGACAATGAACGTGCTGATGAGAAAGGGAGGGCAATGTAGATAAAAAAGGTCTTGGGTTCAGAGACAAGACCGAAGGCTGATGGGCGATGCTGATGAGAAGCAATAGGGACAGTGTGATGTGACTGCTGGAGAGGGAACTTGTTTCTAAGATGTTATCAGAAACTGGATCTACATCAGACAGGAAGTACCTGAGTGAACTTGATAAACAAGAATTTGTGCAAAGGCAGCCAGTTCAACGTTGAGAGAAACGGAGGTGTTTTGGTCCACAAAAAGAACCATCAGAGTGTCGTGAGGGCTAGATTCGGCTGGTTAAAGGCTCGAGACGCAGGGACGGGGAAAGACCTGGTTTGTGTTTCTCAGGAAGGTAAAAGCCCGTGAGTTGTCAGAAGGCAGATCCCAGTGAGACAGGAGGAAAAACTAGACCAGCCCCTTGATGGAACATGGGGCTCTGCAATTTCACGTGGGAAAGTAATCAGCAATCAGGAATGTGAAAGGAGGGATCACTGTATCAGCAGGGAGATGGGATCTAATATTTCCTCCCGCTGCTCCAGCTTAGATTCTCAGTTTTATGTAGAAATGTATTTATTGTGCATTTCTACGAATTATGACACAATTCTTCTTTGGGTTTAATTGTTATCTTTTATCATCAGTGTCAAATAAATCCCAAATACAATGAAGTATAAAAATAACCATAAGACGTTTTAGTTGTGGACAGTTTCTGTTTTTCTCTCTCTCTCAATTCCCTTTATCTAATTATTTACAAAAGAATCTACCATGGGCTGAGATACAAACCCTTTCTGATTAAGGCCTTTTTATTTTTATTCTTCTATTTCCATACATCAATATGTAATAAAAGCCTTATTAATTAATATTAATTTGAGGAGAGTTAATTTGAATTATGAGGAGGTTTGGTATATGGAATATTTTAAAATAAACCCAATTGAACTTTCATGAACACATAGTAAGCCCAAATGGGCCAACCCCGGGTGCCTTCAATAGACACTCCTTAGGGAATGATTATGAATAACTTAGAAGCTTTTTAATTAGCATAGCTTTGTTCGTATGTAAATGTGTGCTTTTGGAATAGTTGAGGTTATTTAATACATTCTGTTGATTGAAGTATTTTAAACATTCACAATCTACTCAACAAATTGTTATTGAACAATCCACGCCTTGTAAGGTGCTGGCTTGCAGTGGTGGGCTAAGACAGATACGGCCCCTCCCTCCTCAGAACTTACAGTCTAGTGACCAAACAGGTGCAAATCAAGTCGTGCACACACACCAAACCCACCTGCCAATGCAGGAGACACAGGAGACTCGGGTTCAATCCCTGAGTCAGGAAGACCCCCTGGAGAAGGAAATGGCAACCCACTTCACTATTCTTGCCTAGGAAATCCTATGGACAGAGGAACCTGGAGGGCTACAGTCCATGGGGTCACAGAGTCAGACACACACGTAGGGAACAAAGACCCCACATGCTGCGTGGTGCCGCAAACACACACACACACACACACACACACACACACCACCCAAAACAGCTTTAAAATTACACGAATGATGAGGACTGCAGAGGAGAGATCAGTTCAGTTCAGTCACTCAGTTATGTCCGACTATTCGCAATGCAATGGACTGCAGCACACCAGGTTTCCCTGTCTATCAACAACCCCCTGAATTTGCTCAAACTCACGTCCATCGAGTCTGTGACGCATCCACCATCTCACACTCTGTCATGCGCTTCTCCTCCTGCCTTCAATCTTTCCCAGCATCAGCGTGTTTTCTAATGCATCAATTCACATCAGGTGAGCAAAGTATTGAAGCTTCAGCTTTAACATCAGTCCTTCCAATGAATATTCAGGACTGATTTCCTTTAGGATGGACTGATTTGATCTCCTTGCAGTCCAAGGGATTCTCAAGAATCTTCTCCAACACAACAGTTCAAATGCACCAATTCTTCAGCCTTCAGCTTTCCTTATGGTCCAACTGTCACATCCATACATGACTACAGAAAAACCATATTGTTGATTAGACGGACCTTTGTTGGCAAAGTAATGTCTCTGCTTTTAATATGCTGTCTAGGTTGGTCATAGCTTTTCTTGTAAGGAGCAAGCGTCTTTTAATTTCATGGTTGCAGTCACCATCTGCAGTGATTTTGGAGCCCAAGAAAATAAAATCTGTCACTGTTTCCATTGTTTCCACATCTATTTGCCATGAAGGGATGGGACCAGATGCCATGATCTTCATTTTTTGAATATTCAGTTTTAAGCCAGCTTTTTCACTCTCCTCTTTCACTTTCATCAAGAGGCTCTTTAGTTCCTCTTTGCTTTCTGCCATAAGGGTGGTGTCATCTGCATATCTGAGTTAATGATATTTCTCCTGGCAATCTTGATTCCAACTTGTGCTTCATCCAGCCCAACATTTCTCATGATGTACTCTGCATATAAGTTAAATCAGCAGAGTGACAATATATAGCCTTGACATACTCCTTTCCTGATTTTCAAATCTGGATTTTCAACCAGTCTGTTGTTCCATGTCCAGTTCTAACTGTTGCTTCTTGACCTGAATACAGATTTTTCAGGTCTGGTATTCCCATTTCTTAAAGAATTTTCCACAGTTTGTGGTGATCCACAGAGTCAAAGGCTTTAGCGTAGTCAATAAAGCAGAAGTAGATGCTTTTCTGGAACTCTCTTGCTTTTTCGATGATCCAACAGATGCTGGCAATTTGACCTCTGGTTCCTCTGTCTTTTTAAAATCCAGCTTGAACATCTGGAAGTTCTTGGTTCACAAACTGTTGAAGCCTAGTCTGGAGAATTTTGAGCATTACTTTGCTCACATGTGAGATGAGTGCAACTGTGTGGTAGTTTGAACATTTTTTGGCGTTGCCTTTCTTTGGGATTGGAATTAAAACTGACGTTTTCCCAGTCTTGTGACCACTGCTGAGTTTTCCAAATTTGCTTGCATATTGAGTGCAGTGCTTTCACAGCATCATCTTTTAGGATTTGAAATAACTCAGTTGGAATTCCATCACCTCCACTAGCTTTGCTCATAGTGATGCTTCCTAAGGCCCACTTGACTTTGAATTCCAGGATGTCTGGCTCACTAGGTGAGTGATCACACCATTGCAGTTATCTGGGTCACTAAGATCTTTTTTGTATAGTTCTTCCGTGTATTTTTGCCACCTCTCCTTAATCTCTGCTGCTTCTGTTAGGTCTGTACCATTTCTGTCCTTTATCGAGCCCATCTTTGCATGAAATGTTCCCTTGGTATCTCTAATTTTCTTGAAGAGATCTCTAGTCTTTCCCATACTATTGCTTTCCTCTATTTCTTTGCATTGATCACTGAGGAAGTCTGTTTTATCTCTCCTTGCTATTCTTCACAACTCTGCATTTAGATAGATATATCTTTCCTTTTCTCCTTTGCCTTTAGCTTCTCTTCTTTTCTCAGCTATTTGTAAGGCCTCCTCAGACATCCATTTTGCCTTTTTGCATTTCTTTTCCTTGTGTTTGGTCTTGATCCCTGTCTCCTGTACCATGTCATGAACCTCCATCCAGTTCTTCAGGTACTCTGTCCATCAGATCTAATCCCTTGAATCTATCTGTCATTTCCACTGTAAAATTGTAAGGGATTTGATTTAGGTCATACCTGAATGGTCTAGTGGTTTTCTCTGCTTTCTTCAATTTAAGTCTGAATTTGGCAATAAGGAGTTCATGATCTGAGCCACAGTCAGCTCCTGGTCTTGTTTTTTCTGACTATATAGAGCTTCTCCATCTTTGGCTGCAAAGGATATAATCAATCTGATTTCAGTATTGACCATCTGGTGATGTCCATGTGTAGAGTCATCTCTCGTATTGTTGGAAGAGGGTGTTTGCTATGACCAGTGCGTTCTCTTGGCAAAATTCTGATAACCTTTGCCCAGCTTCATTCTGTACTCCAAGGCCAAACTTTCCTGTTACTCCAGGTGTTTTTTGACTTCCTACTTTTGCATTCCGGTCCCCTATGAGGAAAAGGACATCTTTTTTGGGTGTTAGTTCTAGAAAGTCTTGTAGGTGATCATAGAACCAGGGGATAGATACATGGTGTTATAAACCATCTAATACGGTATTTAACCTAGTCTCAGGGATCCATGAAGACTTCCCCAGGGAAATGATTACTGAGATATTATGGGAGGATAACTGTGAACTACATAAGAAGATAGAGGAGAACTCGGGGCAGAGTTTTCCAAGTGATTAGTTGGATTATCATGGGCAGAGGCTCCACGGCCAAAGAGGGTCCTGTGTTCCCTAAGAAACAAAAGAAAAACCAGTGTGAGAACTGGTCATGAGAGATGAAGTAGAATCCAGGGGGGTCAGTCCATTTAGGACCCTATTAAAGACAATTACGGGCTCCCCGATTGCTCAGATGGTAAAGAATCTGTCTGCAGTGCAAGAAATGTGGATTTGATCCCTGGATCAGGAAGATCCTCAGGAGAAGGGAATGGCTAACCCATTCCAGTATTCTTGCCTGGAGACTCTCATGGACAGAAGAGCCTGGTGGGCTACAGTCCATGGGGTTGCAAAGAGTTGGACACAACTGAGCGACCAAGCTCACAAAAAGACAATTATATTTATTCAATGAATATGCATTATTCTTACAAAGAAAAAATTTGCCTACACAAAGACCACCTACCTGCCCCTGGCCTGATTATCACAGATTTTTAAGTTCGCATAATCTAAAATAATGAGTTTTAGAAATTCAACATAACTGACAAATTATTCCAAAATTATATTTATTCCAAATGAATAGCTTCCATTAGACTAAAATTATATAAACATACTAAGAAGTGGGATGGAATAAATAAAAACAGGGGGGAGTTACATTAGCAAAAGGAGAGATAAGCCTTCTAAACCACCTTGATACTTCTTCTTTTTCCCCTTATGGCAGCTGGGGAGAGAAAAGAATAAAGAAAAGGCATCTTTTATCAGTCTTCGTGATGCAAAATAAGCTTCTAAGAACTGTAAAAGGAGCTGTGCTGTGAGGCTGGCCACCATATCTCTACACTCTGTGTGTTCAAACAAGGCATTCTCGAGCACAGAGCTAACCTCCCCGCACACTTATGCCAACACATCCTATCCAAAGCACTGGTTTAGGATGGCTTTGTTTTTAAGAGTAGAGTAATCTGAAAGTCAAACCGCGCACTTTGTGATTGCAGGCTGGCTGTGGATGGGCCGTTCGGAGCTGCACTGACTGATGTATTTCACTATCGAGTGAGCATGTGCATTGCTGCGGGAATAGGGGTCACTCCCTTTGCAGCTCTTCTGAAATCTATCTGGTACCAATGTTGTGAGGCACAAACACAGTGCAAGCTGAACAAGGTATGGAAAAAAATCATCAGCTCACCCTTCCATGAATTCAAAAGTTCAACATCCTTCTATCTATCATCTGCTGATTCCTGGGGAGGGTTTTAATTAACTATGAGGGATAAACTCAAGGATCCTTAACTATACTTATGTTCTTAAAAATCTCCATTCAGTATTACATTTATGAGAAGGGTTATGTCTAATCTTGTTAAAGATGACAAGACATAAATTTTATTGCTTCATTGCCGTTACAGGACATGTAATTGCTCATGTCAGTAAAATATGGACAGGCTGCAAACGGCTATGTGACTGGGCTGCAGTGAGTAATATTAACAGGCAGGCTTTGACTCTTGGGCTTGTTACTGTGGTTTAAGGGTATGATTCAATATCTTCATCTCGTAGACTCAGAGTCTTAATTGAGAAGCAAAAATGGCACAGTGGGGATTCATTTGTCTGCTTGCTGGTTGTTGTCATCCAAATCCAAGTCTCTCTTTTGTCATTTCTTGAATGTTCTCAGACTAACTTCCTCCATAGTTCCCTTCCTCCCTTTTTCCATTTCTCACCTGAACCCTCTTAGGGTTAGCAACAGACACTGGAGCAGCCAGAGAAAGGGATGTCAAGTTGAATGGTGTCAACTCCGGAGGACCCAGGACGCCTGATGAACTTGGTTCTGGTCCTTACCCTGCCACTTCTCTGGTTGACACTTTGGCTGTAGTTTCCTCATCTATCCAAGGAAGAGGCTTGATTAGGTCAGCGTGTCTCCATGTCTTCATATAATGGGGTCCACTGAAGAGAATTCTGTAGCCAAAGGATTCCAGAAATGCTATGATAAATCCCTCTTTAGACGAGTCACATCTTCTATTCGCCTATTAAATAAGTTCTGTAAAAAAGAACATCATTCAGTTTTGTTTCACCCACCCTTCTCAAGCATATTTACCCATGGAAATTTTCTTCACTTCCCATCTTTAAGAAATGGCACTCTCAATATGGAGAACAGCATGGAGATTCCTTTAAAAACTGGAAATAGAACTGCCATGCTGCTGCTGCTGCTAAGTCACTTCAGTCGTGTCCAACTCTGTGCAACCCCATAGACGGCAGCCCACTAGGCTCCTCTGTCCATGGGATTCTCCAGGCAAGAACACTGGAGTGGCTTGCCATTTCCTTCTCCAATGCATGAAAGTGAAAAGTGAAAGTAAAGTCACTCAGTCATGCCCGACTCTTAGCGACCCCATGGACTACAGCCTACCAGGCTCCTCCATCCATGGGATTTTCCAGGCAAGAGTACTGGAGTGGGTTGCAATTGCCTTCTCCGATACGACCCAGCAATCCCACTGCTGGGGATACACACTGAGTAAACCAGAATTGAAAGAGACACATGGTACCCCAATGTTCATCGCAGCACTGTTTATAATAGCCAGGACATGGAAGCAACCTAGATGTCCATCAGCAGATAGATGGATGAGAAAGCTGTGGTACATATACACAATGGAATATTACTCAGCTATTAAAAAGAATGCAATTGAATCAGTTCTAATGAGGTGGATGAAACTGGAGCCTATTATACAGAATGAAGTAAGTCAGAAAGAAAAACACCAATACAGTATATTAACACATATATATGGAACTTAGAAAGATGGTAACAATGACCCTATATGTGAGACAGCAAAAGAGACACAGATGTAAAGAACAAACTTTAGGACTCTGTGGGAGAAGGCGAGTATAGGATGATTTGAGAGAATAGCATTGAAACATGTATATTATCATATGTGAAATAGATCACCAGTCCAGGTTTGATACATGAGACAGGGTGTTCAGGGCTGGTGCACTGGGATGACCCTGAGAGATGGGATGGGGAGGGAGGTGGGAGCGAGGGTCAGGACAGGGAACATATGTACACCCATGGCTGATTCATATGAATATATGGCAAAACCACCACAATATTGTAAAGTAATTAGCCTCCAATTAAAATTTAAAAAAGAAAGAAATGGCACTCTGAAGCACTGGGGAAAAGCCAGACTGGAAGATATCTGGAGGTGGCAAATTCTCAACTAAGAAGTTAAAGTAAAATAAGCTCCCATCTCATGAGTTTCCAAGTGACAGGCGCTTGACAAATGCTTTCTCGTTCTATTTTTATAATCGTCCCAGCAACCTTAGAAAGTAGGTAGCATAATCTCTGTTTTCCAAAGGACTCCAAAGCTTTGAAGAGACTACACTCACTTTCCTGAAAACACACTGCTAATGAAAGATAATACCAGCATTCAAACTCAAGTCCATCTGGCTCTCTGGTTTGACATACACAGTACATGGTAAACATGACTGCCACCTGCCGTATTGTAGGAAGACCGTGGAATTCCTGGCCAGAGAATCTACCTCAGCTTGATTCCACCCTCACCAGAAGCATCAGTGCATCAGTTCACCTCTCTGAGCTATTTCCTGATCCACACAACAGAGAAATAAGATTATATATTCAACCAGATAGTTTTAGTAACAAATAAGACAAATAAATGATGTAGAAATATTTCATTGTAAATGTGTATGAAAAGAAAGTGATGGTCACTCAGTCATGTCCAGCTGTTTGCGACCCCATGGACTGTAGCCCACCAGGCTCCTCTGTCCATGGAATTCTACAGGCAAGAATACTGGCGTGCAGTTCCTGTACTGTAGCAGTTCCCTTCTCCAGGGGATCTTCCCAACCCAGGGATTGAATCCAGGTCTCCTGCATTGCAGGTGGATTCTTTTCTGTTTGAGACAACAGGGAAGCCCAAGAATACTGGAGTGGGGTAGCCTACCCCTTCTCCAGGGGATCTTCCTGACCCAAGAATCAAACTGGGATCTCCTGCATTGTAGGCAGATTCTTTACCAGCTGAGCTACCAGGGAAGCCTGCAAATAGCTATAAAATTATATTAAATGTGTACTATATCTGCCAGACATATAAAAAGATTACTAGTTCATGTCAGTCATTCAGTTGTGTCTGACTCATTGTGACCCCATGGACTGCAGCATGCCAGGCTTCCGTGTCCTTCACTATCTCCCAGAGTTTGCTCAAACTCATGTCCATTGAATCAGTGATGCCACATAACCATCTTATCCTTCATCATCCCCTTCTCCTCCTGCCTTCAATCTTTCCCAGCATTAAGGTCTTTTCCAGTGAGTCAACTCTTCTCATCAAGTGGCCAAAGTATTGGAACTTCAGCTTCAGCATCAGTCCTTCCAATGAATATTCAGAGTTGGTTTCCTTTAGGATTGACTGGTTGGATCTCCTTGCAGTCCAACGGACTGTCAAGAGTCTTCTCCAAAACCACAGTTCAAAAGCATCAATTCTTTAGTACTCAGCCTTCTTTATGGTCCAACTTTCACAGCCATACGTGAAAGTCTCTCAGTCATGTCTGACATTTTGTGATCCCTATAGTCCATGGAATTCTCCAGGCCAGAATACTGGAGTGGGAAGCCTTTACCTTCTCCAAGGATCTCCCAACCCAGGGATCAAACCCAGGTCTCCCACAATGCAGGTGGATTCTTTACCAGCTGAGCAATAAGGGAAGCCCCATACATAACTACTGGGAAAAAAACATAGCTTTGACTATACAGAACTTTGTTGACAAAGTAATGTCTCTGCTTTTTAATATGCTGTCTAGGTTTGTCATTACTAGATTACTAGTACTACTACTAATACTAATAGCCTAGGTTCAACAATCTCTTACTTCTAGAAGGCAGGGAGTAACAGGGACTTACACTTTCATTCCATTTTACAGATGAGAAAATTATAATACCTCTTTCAGATGAGTACTGTCCTCAGATTACCAATGAGAAAGCAGAAGCACAGAAAGCTAGTCAATAACAGAATAAAAGCTTGAATCCTGGTTCTTCTTAGGTCAGTTCAGTTCAGTTCAGTCACTCACTTGTGTCCAACTCTTTGCGACCCCATGAATCGCAGCATGTCAGGCCTCCCTGTCCATCACCAACTTCTGGAATTCACTCAAACTCACGTCCATCAGGTCGGTGATGCCATCCAGCCATCTCATCCTCTGTCGTCCCCTTTTCCTCCTGCCCCCAATCCCTCCCAGCATCAGAGTCTTCTCCAATGAGTCAACTCTTCGCATGAGGTGGCCAAAGTCCTGGAGTTTCAGCTTTAGCATCATTCCTTCCAAAGAAATCCCAGAGCTGATCTCCTGGTTAGATCTCCTTGCGGCCCAAGGGACTCTCAAGAGTCTTCTCCAACACCACAGTTCAAAAGCATCAATTCTTCGGCACTCAGCTTTCTTCACAATCCAACTCTCACATCCATATATGACCACTGGAAAAACCATAGCCTTGACTAGACGGACCTTTGTTGGCAAAGTAATGTTTCTGCTTTTCAATATGCTATCTAGGTTGGTCATAACTTTTCTTCTTAAGCTATTAAATCCCATCTTCTTCTCTTTATACCACAGTTAAGTTTAACTAAGTGTCTTGCTCTGTTTGACCTTCTATAACAAAATGCCATAGGTGGGGTGGCTTTAAGCAACAGAAATGTATTTCTCACAGTTCTGGAGGCTGGGAAGTCCAAAGTTAACACATTGACAGACTTGGTGCCTGATGAGAGCCCAGTTCCTGGTTTATGAAAGGTTATCTTCTAGCTCTAACTTCCCACTGCAGAAGTGGGCAAGGGAGTTTCTTGGACACTGATAGGCACTAATGTCATTCAAGAGGGCTCCACCCTCCTGACCTAATCACCTCCCAAAGTCCTCACCTCCAAATGGGAGCGGGGGGTGGGGGCGGGGGGTAGGTTTCAACATTTGAATTTGGGGGAGGGGGCACAAACACTCAGCCTAGGGCATAAAGCAAGCAAAACAGATACTGTTTACACATGTGAACCCCACTGCAAAGCTTTGTTATTGTTTATGCTGATTTCCATCTCTGTAAACTCTTTGCTCTTACTGTCTACCAAGTCAAACTGATTTATTCAGAAGGCTCATTGCTTCATTGTTCTCATAACACTAAAGGTCATATTATGCTTCACATGCAGAACGTGATGGGATTGTATGTCTCACTTGCATTCACTTATTCACTCAATGAGTATTTATTCAGCCTCTACTATGTGCCATAGGCAAAGCTATGGTTTTCCAATAGTTATGTATAATGTGAGAGTCAGACCATAAAGAAGGCTGGGTGCCAAAGAATTGATGCTTTTGAACTGTGGCGTTGGATAAGACTTTTGAGAGCTCCTTAGACTGCAAAGATATCAAACCAGTCAATCCTAAAGGGAATCAACTCTGAATATTCATTGGAAGGACTGATGCTGAAGCTGAAGTTCCAATACTTTGGCCACCTGATGCAGAGCTGACTCATTGGAAAAGACCCTGATGCTGGGAAAGATTGAAGGCAGGAGGAGAAGGGGACTGCAGAGGATAAGATGGTTGGATGGCATCACCAGATCAATGAACATGAGTTTGAGCAAGCTCTGGGAGATGGTGAAAGACAGTGAGGCCTGTTGTGCTGCAGTCCATGGAGTCACAAGGAGTCAGATGTGACTGAGCGACTGAACAACAGCAACTTCATGCCAGGCCCTCTCATGCTGACATGAAAAGCCTACCCCGTCCTCGTATCAGACTCGCAACGCCAGACCCTTCTCTCAACATCCATTACCCCTCTGCTCCCCTTTTATATGATTTATCTTTCCTTTTTGTATTAAGGTTCACAAATTACCTTATTTCCCTTAACAGATTCTGAAGTCCTTGAGTGTGTCTCCTCTGGATGTCTTCATAATTAGATATGTGTGTATATATGTACACATATACACATATATATATTTATACATGCATACACACTATAAATTTTAAATAAACCAATGAGTAAATAAGTGTCTACATGCCCCCCAAAATTAAAAAATGCCTTCTTCACAATTTTCTGTAAAATTCTAGGTTACTGAGAATAATTTTTTTATTTAAACAAAATGTTTAGTAACTTTATAATTAAAATAATGCATTCTGATTATTTTATCATAAATAGAAAAAATTCTTCTAAGAATCCACAGAATCTTAAAGTCCTTATAGGATCCCACAAAATCTTAATACTGTCTCCTCACTCACCATTCCATTATTACTCATGGGCTCCGTTTATGGGTTTTGTTTACGGATTTTCTTAAGGCTGTTTCAGTGGGAAGGCAAAGGAGTGATCATGAAACCATAAAACAGGAACTTTGATCTTTATTCCAAAGAATAGAAACCATGGAATTGGAAATAAAACACAATTGTTTCATGACTTATAAAAGTTGAGGGTAATATTGAGACAATCCGCTGAAAATCAATGTAGAGGTTGTAGTATATGGGAGAAAAGAAGCTAAAAGCAACTGAAGGGTTCAACCTCTCAGCTTGGCATCTGACAATACTTAGAGTGGCAAGTGACTGGTCCAAAGTCCCTACCTGGCTAGCTACTGGATCAGGATAGGAGACTGTGCTTTTGATTTCAAAGCTCTTTTAGGAAAGAAGTGAGGTTTCATGCTATTGAAAGTTTAAACTGAAAATAACACTTGAGATCTACTTCCTCAAAATCTGCATGCTTGAGAAAAGTTTAGGAAATTGCTCTGTTTTAAAGCAATGCTGTGTTTGTTTGAATACAGCTATCATTAGGCTTATGTAACTAATATTCATCAGGGCCACCCACATGCCTTTGAGATATAAATACTACTCCTTCCACTAAACTGTCAGCATCTCTATAATTTTTTGAGTGCAGCAGAGCAAAGCAGTGCATTCTTATCTAACTACATCTTCACAATTATAGATCTGGGCCATAGTTTTCAGTGTTCTGTTTTGCAACAAGGAAAGGGGAAAAAACAGCAGAGAGATGTAAAGCTGAAATTTTAAGCTTAAATAATTAAATGTGATTGGTGGAGATTTTCTTCTTTTTTGTGTAAAACACCGGTTGGCATAAAAGCAGACTTTTTTTACATAGAAGCCTTGTGTTGCAAGTCTATAGTCAAAAATTTGCACGAATGCTATTTTAGTTGTGACCATTGCAAGCTGCATCTCTTTATCCTTCTCCTCTGATACACTATTCCAGAACACTTCTAAGTAAAATGTGAGAGAATAGCCAGTAGAACTCCTGCTTCTTCTTTGGTCATAGGTAGCACTTTTTGTTTGATGCTGGGATTTTTCAAATTTCTTTCCTGCTATGTTTTTTATTTAAAATAGTGGGAAGAACGGGCAGAGGAAGAGAGAGATGTGATTATGAGGAGACGTCCCAAGGAAGCAAAATAGCAATAAGTATAATGATGCTCTGCTGTGAAGAAAATGGGTAAAAGTTGTAATATATTAAAGGAATATTTTCAACCCGACAGTAAGAGCCAACTTCACTTAGTTGGAGGCAGATGAGAACGCAGTGCTCCTATAGGATGAGGGAATGAGGGAAGGGGGTGTAAGCGGCTAGGAAGTCTCTGTGATACAATATGGAGGAAGCTGAGGGTAAAAATGCCCCTTGGCAGTAGACGCCCCCCAACTCCTGCCCAACTGGGATGATTAATTCTACATCACACTCAATTTGTGAAAAGAGCTCTTGAAAAAAATTAGGACAGTTTGCTTGTACAAACTGTCAAAATGATGAATGGAATAGGTGTGTACAAACAGGGAGGGAGGGGGCAAGTGCTGACATAAATGCTTTGGCCTCTACATTTGGTTTTCCTGGTATCACATCCGTGCAGTCAGGCGAGAGGACGGCCAACGGAAGGATGTGGTTCATTTTCTTAAGTGCATATGTAATCTTCAGATGATAATAAAATAGATTCTAGAAAAACTGAGATAATCTAATCTCTTCATAAATTGTCTTCCTTCATCAGCTCAATAATACATAACTGTGATAATGGGTATTTATAGTGTGTCCCATGCAAAATGGCCTTTGGGTTCTTAACCTAATATAATAAACAGATAATTCAAATAAAAAGACAGCATGGGCCAGTGGGAACAAGGCAAAGAGGCCAAGAAAGGCAAAAATCCATACTCTCCTTAAATATATTAATAAAACAAAGGAGGGCCTGCTCCCTTTTCTAATGAATGAAAAATGCATTTAATTTAATCTGTTTAGCTTGAGAAATTATTTACTTTCACTTTCCCTCACCCTGGTGCTCTGGCTACTCCTGGAATTGATCATCTCTGAGAACTGCTGAGTGTTCTGATAAATTGAACCAGGGAGCACGAAGCCAGCTTGCATCTCCAGGAGACACACGTGCATCTCATCTTTCACTAGGCAGCCTCAAAAGAGTCCAGTTCCCCAGAAGCCTTCTCCACTGCCCTGTGGGGGAAGTGACCAGTATTAATATTTTTAATATCTTGGTTTATTAACCACACAAGCTATACATGACTACAGGGTTACTGTAAAAGATTCAAAGAAAATACTCACTGAAAAATCTCCCTTCAAAAAAAAAAAAAAAAAACCTCCCCCTTCAGAACAGATCAGTGGTTGCCAAGGGAGTTGGAGGAGAGCTGGACTGAACTAGGATTTGAGAGGTTAGCAGATGTAAGCTATTACATATAGAATGGATAAAAAACAAGGTCCTACTGTATAGCATGGAGAACTATATTCAGTCATTATCCTTAGATAAACCATAATGGAAAAGAATCCAAAATATATATATACATATGTGTGTGTGTGTGTGTGTGTGTTAGTTGCTCAGTCATGTCCAATTCTTTGTGACCCCATGAACTGTAGCCTCTTAGGCTCCTCTGTCCATGGGATTCTCCAGGCAAGAATACTGGAATACTGCAGTGGGTTGCTATTTCCTTCTCCAGGAGTACATAGATATATATATGTACTTCAATTTTTAAAAAACAAATGTAAGTATGGCTTTAAAGAGAGGAAAGTACACTGTTCTGGGAACCCTTAAGATGAAACACATCATCTTCATTTAGCTGGTTTTTTAAAAACTCATTTCTGCTTAAAAATAAATTGGTTTAGCGATTTGAAAAAACCAAAAATCTCCCTTTATTCACCTTCCTTCCCAAACTAACCACTTGACTCTCCAGGGTTCTCATCTGAAACAGTCGAGCACCTTTTATTCCGTTCCTTTCCTGCACATTTGTGTACACATACACACCTACACACATATGTTTATTTTTTATAGTATTACAATAGGGATGTGGGGTTGGGGAAGGAAGGAGAGAGAGAAAGATGCGCAATTTATGTTTCTGTTTCTCATTCTAACATGGCCTGGAGCTCCTTCAGGTGTCAATGCCTATTTATTGATTTTATTTTATTTAGTGCCTTCAGTGAATTCTGTAGTATAACTGTCTCACAATTGATTTAATCATTCTAGTATTAATGAACATTTTGGTTGTCTAACAAGTATTAGAACAAACTGAGGCACAATGAAGTTCAGTCCCCATTCACAAGGCAAAGCAGCAGCATGGCCATGAAACAGTTAACAATAACAGTAATGGCTTTCAGAAAAACTCTTATGGGCTTCCCTGTTGGCTCAGATGGTAAAGAATCTGCCTGCACTGCGGGAAACCTGGGTCCGATCCCTGGGTCAGGAAGAGCCCCTGGAGAAGGGAATGATTACCCACTCCAGTATCCTTTCCTGGAAAATCCCACAGACAGAGGAGCCTGGTGGGCTACAGTTCATGAGGTCACAGAGTCGGACACAACTGAGCAACTAACACTTTCGCTTTCAAGGGCTAACATGATTAACAAAGGCCGGTCTTAGTCTTATAATGGATAATGGGAAAAACAATCTTAAAACTTTACTTCTTTAAAACTTGATGTGGAAGCCACGTTAGGGAAGCTTCTCAATAAAAACGAGTTGCTTCAAAATCTGTTTGCTATTGTCTTCATCCAGGACGACCTTGGCGAAAGAAACCACAAAATAAAAACCAGGACAATAATAGTTACCATTTATTGAGGAGGTATTATGTTTTCTAAATATCAGTCTCAGTCTTTATCTTTTCAGAGACAATAGTTCTCTTTTTGAAAAACAGTCATGAGTTCCTCCATGGAAAGTCTCCATCACCCTCCTCCATTGGAGCTTCTACCAGTTCTGTTAATATTTCATGAAGTGTGGAATGTTAGCTCAGATTACTATAACAAAACACCAAGGCTAAGTGGCTTAAAACAACAAACGTTTCTCACATGTCTGGAGGCTGGGAGCCTGAAATCAAAGTCCAGGATGATCGGGATTTTGCTGGAAGTCTGAAATCAGAGCCCAGGGTGATGGGGTTCTGGGAGGACTCTTCCTGGCTTGCAGATGACCACCTTCTTACTGTGTCCTCACATGACAGAGAAAGGGAGCTCAGGTCTCTTCCTCTTCCTATGAGGGCACTAATCCCATCACGGGGGCCCACCCTCCTGACCTCATCTAAATCTAGCCACCTCTTAAGGGCCACACAATTATCACATTGGGTTAAGCTTTCAACACATGAATTTGGGAGAGAGACAGTCAGTCCACAGCAGTGGGGAACATAGGGTGCTGCCCAGGAGGAGGCAAGTTCACAGTGCAATTCCCCTGGCCTCCTGGGGTAGGAGGTCAACCCAGTGCCCTATAAATCACCTTACTGTGTGTTGAGCACGTGGAGCCTGAGGCACGTTTCACTAGTGAATGGGTTCCTCTTTCAGAACTGCGTGATGATGAGCACTGCTGAGGTTTTGAGACTGGTGCTGGAGATAAAATTTGGTTTCACTTCCTGTGGATGACCACCATCTTTATAATTCAGGAGTGACGGTGGGGACACAGACCCCTAAGTAAGGCAGATGACCCCTTTGCTCTCTAATATCATCATGTGGTATTCATTCCGTAAGCTAGGCCGGATGCTATTGAGATGGAGGCAGTATCTCAGCTCACATCTCACACGGCAGAGCACTTACTGTATCCATTAGACTTAGAGCTAAATGCTTCCGTGAAACCTACCCTTTCATCTTCAAAATAATCTTGTGAATTATTGTTCAGTGTTTTTGTTTGGGTGTTTTGTTGTTGTTGTTGTTTTTGCCATTTTAGTATGTGATCATCTAGGCTCAAATTACATAATCTGCTCCCAGTTACACAGCTTGAAGGTAGTGAAGTCAGGAAACAGGGCAGCTTGCAGGACTCCCGGGTTCACAATGTTTGGTTACCATGTTTAGTTTCCTTTCTTGGAAAGGAAAAAGCCCCTTGGAGGGATCCTGGGTCATAGATAGATAATTTTTAGCCCCATTCCACCCTCAGGAAATCGATTTGGGTCTAAAGGTTGTATTTGAGGGTGTGTCCTCTGCCGTGTTCCGTGTCTGTGAGTAACTAACCAGGCCATGGCACGAGAACCTCTGATGGAAGAGTCTGGAGCTCTGGTAGTAAAATAGACAAGTAGCTTTCCTTAATACATTTTCTAGAATTGTGTATCCAAAAATAGCACAGGGCCATTTCCCACTGGGTCCAGATGACCTGGGTCAAACACTCTTAAAGAGAAGCCCAGGCTGCAGGGAAGCTGGGGATGGGCTGGAGCTGGGACCCAGGCACCCCAAGATTGGCTGCAACGGAGTTTGTCTGGTGGCTCACGCCGGGAACAAAGTGGAAGCAGAGGCCTGTGACAGGCCACATGCGCACAGAGTTCCCCAACTCTGTGACACCATCCTGGAGCCGTCCCCTATCACGTCTGGGGATCCGTTAGGTCCACAGAAATGTGTGGGCTGAGTCCTGTAAAAGAAAGAACTTCATTACTACAAAAGTTCAGAACTTTCATCATTTTACCGAGGACGACTTTCTGTGTAACAAAACCTTTTAAAGTTACCTGAGGTATTTTAGGCCTCTGTTATTCACTGTAGAATCCTGAAAGCCGTGCTTTATTCGGGTAACTGATTTTAGGGTGGTTTTATTTTTGGAGACTGGGGCGGGGTGAGGGTTGGGAAGCACAGATCACAGACGTGCAGCCTATTGTTTGGGACATTTGTTCTAGCGTTGACCAGACCCTTCCTACGGGAGGAAATGCAGAGGTGGGACCGTTTGTCCCTTCACAGCGAGCGTCCCTCAACATTAGAAAGATGAAAGGGAAGCAAAGTAAATACGCTTTGCCTCCGTTCAAAGTCCGTCTTCTCCTTTCTCTGCCTGAAGCACTTCTCCTGGGCCCATTCAGTGCCCTTCCATTGCCTCCTGCACCAAAGCCGCCCAGTGTCACCGATGAGTCAATTACAGAGGGAAAAACACACAAAGCCATTACAAGGAAGCAAAAAAGTATAAAAGGCTTGGCAAACCCTCAGAACACTGACACACAGCTAAGCCACAAAAAAGCAAGGACAGGAATGATTTCTGTTTGAAAGAATAAGGGTCAGTAAGTGGAGGAAGCTGAGATGTGACTGTTTTTCAAGTAAGGGTGATTGGAACTGGATTTGAAATGAGAAGTTCTCTTTTTTTTTAAATGATACTTTTGTTTATTTCCTAGATGAGTATATTTTTAGCATGTTTCTTAAAGAGTGAAAATAGTAGAAAATACGTCAATGATGTTTGTTTTATACCAAATGCCACCATTAATGTTCTCAGATAAAACAACCTACCAGGGGGCAGGGAGGAGAAGGATCATAGATGAGAATGGCATTAAATTCAGTCAGGGTTTTCGTTTCCATGGGGAGCCCAGTGAGCCAAAGGCTGGGGGCCGAGGTTTGGAAATAATAATTTAAATGAGGCACCTCACAAAGTGGAAAGAAGATAGCAGTATCAGCCTCATAGGACATAAAGTCAGCTTCCCGGCCTCCATTCTCCCTTCCTTCCGCTCCCTCGCCCCCATACACCCCCCAGTCCATCCTCAAGATGCCGCCAGAGTGGTCCTTCCCGGGCCCTTCCTCAGATGACGTCTTCCCCCCTGAGCAGCCTGCAGTGTCTTGCCCTGTGACTCAGAGTAAAAGTCAAGATGGCCCTACAGCCCCCCGCCTGCACCTCCTGCCTCCCCCTCAGACCTCACCTCTTGCTGCCTCCAGCAGCCTCACTTTACCCCCACCCCCCGCCCACCCAAGAGCTCCTGCCCTGGACCTCTGTACTCTGTTGCTCTCCCAACCCTTCAACTTCCTCCATGGCCGGGCTCAAATGTCCCCTGTCCTTGACTTAATACCGCAGGATGTTCCAGCCTGTCTTCGTTTCTCTGTAGGACCAATCACCCTCTGATGTGGCCTATATTTCACTTATTCACTTATCACCATCATATTTTTCTCCCTCTAAAATGCATACTCCACGAGGACAGGGAATTATTGGCTCTTTTGTCTGCTCTTCTAGTTCCAGAGCCAAGAACACTCTTGACATAGAGTAGGCATTGGTAGATGAACGATCACCAGAGGGGCCGGTGGACTGAGACAAAAATGAGAAGAAGCTCGTCTTGGGCTGGGAGGGGGGAACACGCCTAGGAGCTACTGTTTGTCCTGAGGTTAAGATTCCAAGTGCCCTTCCAAGCAGCAACTGTCCAACAAATAGGGAGGCTCTGAACTTTTGTTCCTGACTATTAATTTAATAAATTCCTGCACAGACCTGGAGAGAATAGGCAAGATGCTTAGCCTTGAAACACATTCTGTGATTTTTCTTTTCCTCATGAATATGATCTGCTAATTAAATCTTGTCTGGAAGTTTCATAATGTGATGATGGTGAGATGCAGGGAGGGGAGGGCGAGAACACTGGCTATTGGAGGCGATATTTCCTGGTGGAGATCAGGCTGGCCCTCTCCTCTATCTTGTTAAGCAGCATCTCTTTGGGGAGGGGGTGCAGCAAAGAGCAGTAGGCAGTAGTGGGTAGGAGTGTGAGAAAAATAGGAGAATTAATAGACCTATCTCCTATGGTTTCTTCTAGATATAATTATCTGAAACCCAAAGTACAAGGCTGAGCCTTGGTTTTAGCAAACTCAAACTGCTACCTGTCACACGCCCTTTGCTAAATACAGAGAGTTAAAGAAAGAAAAAATGTTCTTCAACATCATTTCATTATAGCAGTTGACACAAGACCACTGCCGCCACCCACCAGCCTCCTTGGACACTAATATGTCTGGTTGAGAGCAAACTTCTGGTCTGCAAGGTTGATTCTGCAGTTACCATAATCTTCACCCTCTAGAGGTCATGACTGGTGAAGTCAATTAGTGAACAAGCCTTTGTGTCTCTGGAGAAGAAGGTCTAAATCCAGAACTTAGACCACAAGTAAAGATGAATAGGATTGGTCTAATGGTTTATCCCCCTTTATGAAGCAGTGAAAGGCACAGCTAGTTATGATTATTAACCTCGTTCAGACTCAGCACATATGTAAGAATGGGGTAAATTGATCCTCATCCAGAGAAACCGGCAACAACCCACAGGCGCCTGACTCTGAATTCATTCTGGGCCTTTTCAAACACAAGGTGAGTGTTCTCTAAAGAAATCACAGTGTAACTGTTCACTGGCAGAGAGAAGCATGTTATTTTGTAGAAGTGCCCATTTGGACTCAAATAATTTAATGGAGGCTAAGTAGTCTGTGATTATTGGCATGTCGTGAAAAGATAGACCAATCTGTTTTCTTGCTCTCTCTCTTGACAGGTGTATTTCTATTGGATTTGCAGAGATCCAGGAGCCTTTGAGTGGTTTGCTGATCTCTTACTCGCACTGGAAACAAAGATGAGTGAGCAAGGGAAAGCTCACTTTCTGAGTTATCATATATTCCTTACTGGCTGGGATGAAAACCAGGTATTGATAAGATTCAGAATGGGCAATATTATCTAATTTGTGTTATGATAGAGCAAAGATGAATAATTTCAGTAGTAAGCTCTACGATTA